>NW_009954185.1:7421154-7429905 GCF_000747805.2 Chaetura pelagica | reverse complement strand
AGGGGAGGTTCGGTTGTTTCCCCCCCGCCCCGGGTCCAGCCTCGTATCGGGCCTTTCTTGCTGGCCAAGAGCTCGTTTCCTGTTCTCACTCGTGTGGCAAAATCCCGACGCGATCGCTGGAGGTGGAAGTTTTCTGCAGCCTGGTTTTCTGAAGCCTGGTTTGCTTTGCCAGTGTTAATGATTTGTTTGGGGTTGTTTGTGTTAAAGGCGCTTGTTTGCCACCCCTGTCCCTCAGCCCTGGGCACCTGGATGAAATGTTACTCTAGCAAGAAACAAGCAAAGTGCTAGCGTGCTGCCTGGTTTTCCTCTAGACAGTTACCAGCATTTAATCCTGACGTAAATCGCCGCTCCAGTCACAGCCGAGGCTGCGAGGGGCTGTGTCTCGGGCATCAGCTCCCCTTCCCAGGGCGGACAGAGGGTGCACAGGGTGGGTGGGCCCTGCAGCCCCTCTGGGCACGGGCTGGCCCAATACGGGTGCTAGTTAAAAAGAAGTAACAATGAGGGACACCAAACTTGAGTGCAGACGCGAACGCCAGAATCTTTTCAGAGAGCTCCAATGGAAGAGGTTGGGGTTTAAGCCCCAGGTCTTGAGCTGTTGCAGCGTTAGTTACGCACTGATACCCCACCAGACACTTCCTCTTCTGCCCCAGCAAAACAGCTTGCTGTGTGCAAGAGAGCAAAAAGCCATGTCTGTCTCGGCGTGGTACTTGTAGAGCATTCAGATGCTAAGATTTTCTGACTGATTTTTGCTTCGCTGACAGTACAATAAGCTTCCACATGCTTCCCTGTTAGAAGTACCTTCAAATGCATGTAGGCACTCACGGGATGGCTGTGTGAACTGAAATGCAATGAGGTGGTTCCACTCGTAATGAGCAACTATTCTGTCCTCTTAACAGCACTAGGTATTTTTAAATCACCTTTGTACGTGTTTAGTAACACAAAGAGTATGCTTTATATGGGAGGGAGGCTGATAAAAATAAGGGGGCAGAAATACTGCCAGGTGGACCACACGGATCAAGACAGAGAATATTTTTTAACTGACAATGTAAAATCTGGCCTTGTTTCCGGATGTTGCACCCCCTTTGTTTCAGAATGTCTGAAAAAGAAAAAAAAAATATCTGTGCAAGTCAGTGGGAATCATGGGGAATCATTTAAGTCCAGTTAAACCCATTTTTAACTTGTGTCTGGCAGGTAATTTTTCACTGTTTGTTTTTTTTTCCCTGAAACTGTTACGAAACTCAACTGATAAGTTATCACTGTATTTGTCTAGACCACTGTGTGACTGTTGGTGGAATCTGAAGTTAACCATGGAGGAGCGCTGGTGAATACCCTGTAGCTCTCCTACCTTCATAGCCATTAACTGTCTACTGACTCCTACCTTTACAAGATCGTTTCTCAGGACTGAAGATGGCACATTTCTGCCTTTCAGACTTTGCATTCTTGTTTATTTACTTCCAAAGCAGTGTGTCCAGGAGGGAGCTGGGGTCAGGGGTGAAATGTCTGCACCAGGGTCTGCACAGAAGGATTGAATCAGACACAGCATGAGCTAAAAAAGCTTTAATGAGAAGAGTTTAAGGTGTTAACTAGCTAAAGGGAGCATAGTCTTGAGTCTGATAGATTAGCAAGTACTTTTATTGTTTAAGCATGTCTAGTCTTAAGGCTGTATCAAATCAGACTTCGGAATAAGGAAAGTTTATTTTGCCACATTGAATTAGTACACACGTTGACTGTATTTCTCCTCTTATTATTAATTTGCAGTATCTTTTCAAAAAGATGCAAAAAATGCAATCTTTCTGTCTAGTTCATACTCTCTTCAGATATTTCTCTTGGATTAGTAAGTGGCAGCATCTTCGTTATTGTCCTTTAATCATTTATTTATCCAAAGCTCAGAATTTAATCAACTTCCTTGGACTTTTCATTTTTTTTCAAATTCCCAGCTCACACAGATAAAAAATTGTGTTGGTTTCAGCTTTGTTATCTCTTTGTTTTGCACTCCCAGACTTATGTGCCATCCTTGGGACAACAGCCTTTTTAGGTTCACAAAGTCAAGAGTGTTGTAACTTCCATCGTTGTTAATGTATTCCTCTAAAATTAGCTTTCCCTCCAGCTGTTTGGGTTGTGTGACTTGACCTGCCTCTTGCTGGAGGGGAAGAAAGTTTGGGGGTAGGCAGACTTGGCTTAAAATGCATGCTGCTAGCTTTATTAGAAGCGGTCTGGCCACATCAGTGTTTAGATGGGGATAATAATGCTACTGTATTTCACAGTTGTTATGGTGCTTCGTCCATTTTCTAGCTAACTACAGAGATTCCTACCCAACTGCCTTTCTCTCCATGGCTTTTCCCAAGTGGCATATTGTCTGAGGTTCTTCTTCAAATCAACTTGAAGTAAACATTGTTACTTCTGTGTATTTTCTTGCAGAGCTTGTAAGTACTCCCATGACATCATCAATGCTGAGAACAAAAAAGTTCTGAAGACTCATGAGCTGTCTGGCCTCGAAGAAAATGAGCTGCAAATCCTGCTTCTCCAGAATGACCCTTTCTTCCTCCCTGATGTGAGTTGTGGTAATTTCTAAAGAGAAGCTTTTGTTAATTAGGAGTGGACAAGAAGAAGGGTGGGGGTCTGATCTCAATTCCAAGCTCTAACATATCTGTATATAACAGATAGATCAAGTTCAGTCTAAATGAAGTATGAATGGGAATGGCTGTGTGTGAGCACACCAGAAAAAACAGTGTAGAGCAAGGGTTGTAACAGTGCTGTGTATTTAGAACAAAAAAACTCTCAACCAAACCTGCAATAAAACTGTTAAAGGCTGATGGGTGTGTTGCTTAAATAAATACCAGAAGGCTTGCACCTGGATAAGGCTATGTCATCTATGACATGTCAGCAGAAAACTTGCCCTCTGACAGCAGGAAGTGGACAGCAAGGCTCCGCCTGTTGTGTGTGCCTTTCCTGTTATTCTGACAGGATCGCCATAAAGTTACTCAAAACGAGCAAACAAAAAAGTCAGAAACTTCACCAGAATTTACAGACAGCGAGGTAGGCAAGACAGATGTGATAGATCACAGTAACTGTACATGCTTACAGGATAAGAAACCTGACCGAAACCAGTTTGTGGGCTGTTCTCCAAGAGATGATGGAAACTAGGAAGCCAGGACCACTTTCCTTTTCCAGTCTATGTAGTCCTGCACATTTAGGTGTTTGAGAGTATGGGGGAGTGAGAAAAATCTATGAAACTATTACCACATTACTGCAGTCAGTGTTGTGTAAAATCAAGCCCTTCCAAAGTGCAGTGAGTTTCTGTACAGTAGTTTTCTATGGAACAACCTTTGTAAGCCAGTCATTGATTTTGTTAAACTTGGCTGAACAATCCATTCTGGGTCTGCATGTGTGTATAAGGGCACTGCTATCTTCAAGGTATGGCTTTTTGAAAGCCAAGAATATTCTGTTCTGGCTATAGCAGTTCCTGGTTAAAAAATTACAGAGTACTACTACCTGTTACCCTTGTCTTTTGGGGGGTTAAAATCTCCACAGATCTGTTAATGTAACAGTTCTCTTGTTTTCTTATTCATCACTGTGAAAGTGCTGGGCTTTGACAAACCAGATTTTTTTTTCTTTAATTCTTGTAGTATTTTAAAATATGTTGTGCTAGCAGATGCAAGGAGCAAGGAGGATTGATAATATCTTTGTCCTGTTCCAGTACATCTAAACCTTACGTGTTTCTTATTTAATTAGTTCCAGTAATGAGCAGATAGTGGTAAACGTTGATGTCACTCTTAAGCTTATCTATAGATCTGTTCAACCCTCACTGCTGGCAGGCATCATTAATCACCTCTAACTAAGCACTTTAACTCCTATTGTGGAGTAAAATGCAGGCCATTCATAGAGCTTAGGAGAGGGGAGCTGGCTGTTTTTTGCTTAGAAATGTGGAGTATCTGTGTGTGTGCTGACAAATAGCATGTATGAAGCTCTCAAGCAAAGAGCAAGCTTTGGACCTCTGTGACCTGAGCTGGGGTACAGGGTGAGAAAAACACAACAGCATCTCAAATCAGAGTTTTTTAAACTTTTTCTCCCCTTCTTTCTCACTCTTTTTTATTTGTTGTTTTATTGTGCTTTTTTTTTTTTTTAATGTAACTAAATAGTGTACTCCCTATTTAGCTGAGGCAGCAGTTTGTTATAGTTTGGGAGTTTATTCTCATGTACCCATGTAAGAATTTTGTCTTGCATACTAACGTTATCTTTAGTGCATCGTCCTCTAGTTGCTCTACAAAATCTCTCTCAACCAGATTCAGTGTCATCCAACCTAGCCTTGAATGCTTTCAGGGAGGAGTCATCCACAATTTTCCTGGGCAACTTGTTCAGTGCCTTACCACCTGCACACTGAAGAACTTCTTCCCCGTGTCTAACCTAAATATACTCTTTTCCAGTTTTAATCCATTACCCCTTGTCCTTTCACACAGAATCAGACACGCAGAATCACCAAGGCTGGAAAGGACCTTTAAGATCATCAAGTGCAGCCTATGAGCTTTCACTACAAGCCCTTGTAGGAAAGTCCCTCCCCAGCTTTCATGTGGGCCCCCTTTAGATACTGGAAGACTGCTATGAGATCTCCCTGGAGCCTTCTCCAGGCCAAACAACCCCAGGTCTCTCAGCCTGTCCTCACAGGAGAGGTGCTCCAGCCTGCTGATCATCTCTGTGGCCCTCCTCTGGACTTGCTCTAGAAGCTCCATGTCCTTCTTATGTTGGGAGCTCCAGAACTGTACACAGTACTCCAGGTGGGGTCTCACAAGCCTGAGACCTTGCTGGCTGTGCTTGCATTGGCAGGGGCTGGTACTTTTGAATCTCACTAAGAAAGGTGTATGATACTTAACATAAATATCTGATTATTACTAAAGTTTATAATGAGAAGAAGTCTTAGGTGGCCCTTATGATGTCATGGGAACCAATGACAATACAACATCAGACAGACCTCTCTGGTAGAGCTATGGCTTGCTGTGCTGAATTCTCATCCATGATGAGGTTCAGCACCCTTGCTAGTCTTTACAACTTTATGGTATGTTTCTGAAAACAAAAAAGACCCCAAAGCTACTGGTCTTCTATCCATATAAAACTGGTGGTAAAAAACCCACTCTCGCCCTTTTTCTGCTCTTAAAGCTCTTTGCCTATAAAACAAAGACAAAATTACTGATTCTAATGTGCTTTTCCACTTCCTCCCCACTTCTAGGTCTGTCCGTATTACAACAGAAAGGATAGTGTCTGCCACCAGCAAAGCAACTGCAACAAGCTTCATATTTGTGGACACTTCCTCCAGGGGCAATGTAGATTTCTCACATGCAAGAGGTCCCATAACCTCTTGGATAGCCATGCCTTGAGACTTTTGGACACTGAAGGCATTAGCATGAACATAGCTTCAAACATCCAGACTATATGTAGTCACAAACATGTGGCATTCAACAACGATCTGAGGAAGGAGAAAAGTAAGTTGTAAGAAACATTTGGTTTAAATAGAATTCGGAGTTTGATAGAGGTGGAAAGTATTCTTGTCTTACCTCACAGCTGAACCCCTTCTTCCTTTCTGTGCTTTCAGTGTACTACAAACCAAGAGCAAATTTGAGAATAAAGACACATACAAAGAGTCAGGAACTGCTGGTACCTTCACAAGTAGTGACACAGATGGTTGTGCCACCTTCAGAAGGTTAATATCTAGATAAGTACCAACTGCTTTCATGTGGAGTCAGCTTTTCTATTTCCCTTCATACAACATGTCCATACTTTTTTTCCCCCTATTGTCATTGAACTGCTTTCAGGAATGGAACAAGTCAAGGCTGAGTCATGTAGGAGGGAGACCTGTATTACTTTGCCTAAATTGCTATTGCATGTCCTGCCAATAGCTGTGACTAGCTGGGATTGGTAACTGTTATTGCTCATCTGGTGTATCAGCAGTGGAGTGCCAGTGGAAAATTATGTGTGATGGACATAATCCTCAACACATTAATTGGGATTTTACCAGCTAGCTGAGGTTTGGGTCCAGCAGTGCTGTTCATTTAGTCTTCTCATGCAGGTCCTGGTAGTGATGTACCCAATCAGAGCCAACACCAGTTGCCAGCAGGAGCCGGAGGTGGTGAAGACAAAGGTATGGATTGTTTCTAAACCTCCAGTCTTGAGATCAGTAGTTCTCACTGGTATTTGGTTTTGCACAGACCTAAAACACCCTGTGGTAGTTGGAGGGCAGCTTAGATGCTTGCCCTACATTATGCTGAATAAATAGGAACTTGTAAATCTCCAGTCTTTCTGCACAGAAGGGCCTTGGCTTTAAATCCTGTCAAGAGTCCAATACCCTGTGAAAAGGTTCTTTTAGATATTCCATGCATGGAGAGTGAAATGTTTAATATCAGATATGTATTTGAAGATAATGGGAGCCGATGCCAGGGGGCTATTGGGAAAGAAGAACTGTTTCCCACAGAAGATAGTTGAAGATACATTATTATTTGAAGATAGTTGATGTTATGTGAGTGTTGTGGGTCAACCTTGGTGGGCAGCTAGGCACCACACAGCCACTTTCTCAGGTTCCCCCTGATGCCCAGAGTAACAGGTAAAGAGAAAAGAATGAATAAAAGCAAGAACACCTGGGGGTCAAGATAGAAAGAAGAAAAAAAAAAAGCAAAGGGTAAATGGAAGAAGAAAGAAGATACCAAAGCAAAGCACGTGATTCAAAGGCAGTCACTCACCACCTCACTTGGACAGGCTGTTGTCTGGCCAGTTCCCAAGCAAAACTTCTTTTCTCTTTTATTACTGAGCATGATGTTCTATGGTATGGAATATTTCTTTGGTTAGTCTGGGTCATCTGCCTGGTTGTGATCCCTCCCAACCTATTGTGTACCCCCCAGTCTATTCAGCAAAAGCTAAGGTGTTAGTGTGTAAAAAATTTAAACACTGCATTATATGAGCTGCTGTGAAGAAAAAATAACTCTATCCTAGCTAGGCCCTGTACAGTGAGATTTCTGATGTAGCAGAGTGATGCAAAATACACTGAAGAGACAATACAGCTGTTAAGTTACACTTAGCAAAACAGCAGTTGTGATACCAATGTGATTTACATAACCAGTGTCTATAATATGCATGCTGTCATGATGCTGAGTGTCCCCAGGAAAGAACATATGGGTTGAAGCCAGCCCGAGCCTGTTTCTTTCTTTGAAATTCTTTTGCTAGTTGTTTAGTTTTTATACTCTTATGTTGGGCTGAGCCCTGCATTTAATCGCTCCCATGCTGGTCTGGCTAAGTGTGGGAGAAACATTTATACCACCAGTTGGTGGACTCAGCTGACATAGCCATTTAACTACAGCAGAGGCCACCCCGCTGGTCCCCTTTGTGTTGAGACAAAGTCAGCTTTTAAAAATCCATGGTGAGTCACACCCTGTGTTTCTCTCTGAGCTTCATGACATTACCCTTGGCCATTTCCACTGAGCCTTCCTTCCACTGTGGGGGTTTATTGGTCAAAGCCCTAACTTGTGCTGTACAGGGGATAGTCAGATCCTGAAAGTGCTTGACTTGGCTGCTGCAGTCAGCTTCTGGTTATTTCTGGGATGAAATAGCAGATTCAGTCTCTTTCTCTTAGAGTTGTATTTTGGTAGAGCAAGTAAGGACCGATGTGTTCTTGTCCTGTAGATAAAAAAGATGATTCCTCTGCAAAAGCTTCAGAGGAAACCAAAGAAGAAAACTGTGTTGAGATATGTATGTACAACATCTGGAAGTACTGCAAAAACAATGGTAAGCTTTATAAAAAGTAATGTTATTGTTGTGTTTTAACCCCAGCCAGCAACTAAGCCCCACACAGCCACTCACTCACACCCCCATCCACCCCAGGTGGGATAAGGGGAGAACAGGAAGGGTAAAAGTGAGAAAACAAACTTGTGAGTTGAGATTAAGAGAGTTTAACAGGTAAGACAAAGACCCTGCACACAAGCAAAGCAAACCAGGAATTCCTTCACTGCTTCCCACAGGCAGGCAGGTGCCCAGCCATGCCCAGGGTGGCAGGGCTTCATCATGGGTAGTAGTTTCTTGGGAAGTCAAAATGCCATCACTCCAAACATTCCCCCCTTCCTTCCTCTTTCCTCAGCTGTGTATGCTCGGCATGACATCATGTGGTCTAGAATATCCCTTTGTCCAGCTGGGATCAGCTGTCCCAGCTGTGTCCCCTCCCATCTCCTTGAGCACCCCCAGCCCACTCATGGTGTGAGAAGCAGAAAAGGCCTTGGTGCTGTGTGAGCACTGCTTAGCAGCAACCAGAACATCGTGGGGTTGTCAACACTGTTTTCAGCACATATACAAAACACAGCCCCATATTAGCTGCTATGGATAATATTAGCTCTTATCTGAGCCCCAAGCATCACAGTTCTCTTGGGAGCAGAGTGCCTGCAGAGGTGCTTCCTGCTCAACAGCTCACACTGGTGGTGGCATAAGGAGTGACAGTGACAATTGTGCTTTCTTGTCTGCTTTGTTTCAAAGTCACTAATAAGCACTGTCACGTTTACAAACATAATTAGAGGAAAGGGAAGTGGATATACTTAAACCCTTTGTCCTCTAGGTGATTCATCTGTGGCTTATTTCAGTCCCGTTGATCAGGGCAGCTTTTGAGAATCTGTCAAAAACCCTTAAAGTGTTAAATGTTACATTTTCTGTAACAATTAGAACAATTTAAGAGCTGGCCTTATGGTGCCATCAGTGACAACTGGTAATAGCATGTCATCCTTTATT
>NW_009954185.1:7400184-7420878 GCF_000747805.2 Chaetura pelagica | reverse complement strand
TTCCTGCTGTATCTTCTATACATCAGATAATAGGTGTATTCTCCCTATTAAATCCTTTAAAAAGTGATTCAAGGTGTTAAAACTTCTTAAGAAAACACAGTCGTTGTAGCAGCTAAGCTAAAGAGAAATCCAGTCCATTGTCTTATTTGGCATTGGCCAAAGCACAGGTCTGGGGGAAAAAAATATATGTATAAACACTTGTATCTGGGGGCTGTCCGTGATCAATCACTTAACCCCAATTTAGGCTCTTCCTTGGTTATGAGGAGGTGCTCTGAGATTTTCTTTCAGTGAACTTGTCCAGTCAATTTCTAAAGGACAACTCCTTTTCTGACCACCTGGTTTTGGTAAAATATCTGCTTAAGCTAGATCAGGTTTTAGCTTTCACTCAGGATATGGACAGTAAGTTGCCTGATAACTGTTTGGTCTGAGATGTTGTGTGCATTTAGCATTTCTTTATTGGGCTTGTGTTCTGGTAAAGACAAACTTCTCCTGTCAGAAACTCCTTTTCTGAGAGGCAGGTGAGTAAATTACTTTAGAGCTTGATACCTCTTCTTCACCATTACTTTGAAGACAGACAGTACTTAAAAAAAACAAATTATGTTTTTATGGATGTTTTATGGACCATGGAAATGAAATCTGGCCAAGAGAGACCAAATGTGGTCTTGTTTGCAGCTTTTCAAATTAATTTAAGCACAGTACCTTCAGAATGAGGTGCACTCCAACAAAAAGAAGGAAGAAAGGAGTCAATGACACCGTGATCTTCGTAACTGGGGTTAGTTTCTATATTTTCTGTAAAGAGATAAATCAGTGGTCAGGAATGGTGAAACTTCATTTGGCTCTGTCTCTGCAGCATCTGCTCCAGCTTTGTATTTCATTTCTTGGACTCTTAGGACCAGGCTTGATTCTTAAGTTAATGAACTTTTGGACCTACATAAATGTGAAGGGAATATCCGTGTGCTAGCTGTGGAGATCTGGCTTAAAGCACCTATCCTGTGACCACAAAGTAGCTAAACACACATAACAAATGGAGAGTTGCTGTGCTTTGCCATGCCATGTTTGGCTCAGAAGTTGTAAATAAGATGCCTGGTCCATACCTGAACGTGGAGTGTGTATCAGCTTCCCCAGAGGGAGGCCCAGAGGTCCATCTCTGCCTGTATCCAGCAGCATGCGCTCACCCAGGGGTGTTTAAACAGGAAGACATACATGCATTGTAAACACAGGTGATTTAAAATAAACCTCAAAGTCTTCCTTTTTCTGTGTGAATGGTATGTAGCAGTGCTGCAGGTTTTGCATGCAACACAATTAAATGGTCCTGCTTCTCATTTTCTGAGAAGCAGACTCCAGCAGTTTAGCAGTCTTGTTAGTTAGGGCAGTGTGCTTTCTGTTCACGGGTGAGTGTAGGGTACCCCTTGGGGGTTGTTCTGTGGAGTATTGGGGCCCTCATTTGTTGGTCTGGGCCTAAAAAAATGTTCAGACCTTGGTAACTACCCCATAAGCTCTATGGGAAAGAGAGAACCAAATATATCAAAGTGCTTATGTGGCGTGTAGACTTCTTACAGCTGAGAAATGGTGTGACACACAGACACACACTTGGGATCTGTGGCTCTGCTCTCCCAGCTGCCAATGTCATGTCTCAGCAAAGGGGAGGTTGTAGCTTTTTTGAAATATATTTGGCAGTATGAGAGCTCATGATGCCTTTCTAGATAAGGCTGGAGTAACACAAACCCATGTTGTTCAAACATATTTCTATTTTCAGCACTCTGTCTTTATTGCTCATACCAAAGTCTAGGAGATAAAGCCAGAGTGTAAAAAATGCTTGTTCCTTTTTTCTTGTTCTGCTCTCTGTGTTTTGATTACAGAGATCTTGACTATATTTGATTTCATTACAGATAAATGCAGTTTTATTCATTACCATTTGCCATACCGATGGCAGGTATATAATGGGATCACCTGGAATGACCTTGCCATGATGGAGGACATTGAGAAGGCCTATTGTGACCCAAAAAACACCAGGTATAATGATGCTGGACTGCTTGCATAGAGTACTATTTTTGAGCCCCTGAGGAAAAGCTCTTGTTTTCTTCCTAAACATATCTGACTCAATAACTTCTGAGCTGCTCAGAAATCTGGCAGGATGTACAAATGAGAATTTTTCTTTTTAAAAAGACAAGTGATTACTTGGTAATACCACCCCATTTTTGTTCTAAATATAACACAAAAGTATATTACATTTAAAACCATATGAGGTAAAAGAAAGTGGGTGGAGTTTAGTATTTAGAATATTAATATTTCAGGTAATTAAGTTGAGCCTTTTAACATTTCACAGCTGGTGTTTCTCGATGTCTATTCCTTTTCCAATACTGCTAGTATCTAAATAATGTAACATTATAATATCAATATTGTGCCTAGAGAAATTTTATTACATGCCCTCTGTGTAAGCAGCCCATCTCTTTATTTTCTCTTTTTGTTTTTAAGAGAGTGCACTTTCCTTTTAACTCCCCCCTGAAGGCCTTACTGTAAACCACCTGGATGTGTGGGGGACCCCGAGTTTGGCCTTAATAAAATGGTGTGGTCATTTTGGCCTGTGCCTCTTCAGACAGCAGATGATTTAGATTTGCAACTTGACTAGGCTGCTGGATGATGCAAATCAGAAGATTCCCAAGAGGAGGCTGCTTTCAAAGTCTTTCTGCATGAGAGTTAATTTATCAAGCCTCCCATGAGTACGAGCCCAGGTGGCTTCAGTGGTGAATGCTATTTACAGACCTCAGAGCTGTGATCGCCTCCTCTGAAACCGCAGAAAAAGAACAAGGTGATAAGCTGCAGGTGCCTGCTGGCAAACTCAGTCATATACTTATAAAATTCTATTTTTGTACTGAGAAGAACTGTAACTAGGCTTATTTATTGCAGAAATACCTTTTGCCACATTGTATGAGTAGCCCCCAGACTCTGTAAAGCTGGCTGTGCAATATCTGGCTAGCGACTGAGGTGGCATTCAGTGTTTCATAGGTCAGTTTTGAGGCCTGGAAACAGCTGGCAGAGCTGCCATGCATGCTGTGGGAAGTACTCTTCTTTCAGGTGTAATTAAGTTCAGGCAGTCACCTTATATCAAAGAAAATTTCACCAACTTAAGCTGGAGATTAGAGAACAAAACATATACCGTGAGCTATAATGAACCTGAATTTCTCCTTACAGCATGGCAGATAGGAACATTAATTTCCAGGCAATGACTGCTGGTGGTTCATTGCTTCGGCGGCTCTCTACAGCATCATCAGTCACAAAACCCACATTTATACTGACCACAAAGTGGATTTGGTATTGGAGGAATGACCAAGGCCAGTGGATTGAATACGGAGAACAGGTGAGTCCACATCCTGTGCTTTGGATCACTGCTGAAGAAATGTGTGGAGCCTCTTCCCCCTTTCCCCTTTACTCAGCAAGGTTAACCAAGCAAATACTTGTGCTTGAATTTCACAGTGTCATGTAAAGCATTGAAGCTACAAATGTTCATAACCGATGTGATAAAATGATGACAGGCTGGAGGGGGGGGAACACACCTTATCTCCTTGCAGTGAGGTTCAGTGTGAATTATTGCCTTTCTGTCTGGATGATTTGTTACACCTGCTTTCCTGACAAAGACCTTGTTGTGAAACGCAGGAAAGCCCATCCAAAACCAGTGCAACTTGTTACAGAAATTTAATTTGTCTACATTTGTGTCTGTCATTACTAATTATCTATTTGTGTGTATGTTATGAGTGTTGGGTAATCACACTTTAGGCCACAATAGTTCAGGGTGGATTCCTCTTCGTCCTCTTTGCCTCTTCTTTCCCTCTACTCAAACTAGCTACCCAGGGTTTACTCATTACTCTTCTCTCTTTTTTTTTTTTTCTTCACCCCACCCAAAGGGAGAAGGGGACAGTGTGAACTCACCATCTTCTGATGTTATTGAGGATTTGTATCTAGCAGATCCAGCTGCCACCATACCTTTCAAGGCTGGCTTGTTCAATTACCAGCTGAATTTTAAAGGTACTCACTTATTTTAAATATTCTTATTTACAACTGCAGTGCTTTACAAGGACTAACTTGCAAGCTATCCCAGCTTTTAGAGGTCATGACTTCCTTTACTAACATTACCAGGTTTACTCATTAGAAGGGGAAGTGAGACTGTGATGGCCCAGAGGAAATTCCTGAACAAAAGTCACCTTCCCCCTTATTCCTTGATACTATCTGTACTCATGATGGATCAAAAATAAAAAAGATTAGCAGTCTTCTGGTAAAGTCACAGTTAACCTTAAGTAAAGTTAGTTAACCCTGAGAGTGGTAAAAATGAAGCATTGTTCTGCACTGCTGGTGCAACATTTAAAGAGCATGAATGACATAAGGGATCAAGCAAGTTAGGCTCAGGTTAAATAATGAGTTACAGGAAGGACACAAAACCTAGACAGGCTTTGTGCAGCTCTCCTTCAGCAGATAGAATTGACAATGACTATGCACTTTTCATTAATGAATGACTTTCATTAATTAATGGCCATATATTGTAGACTTACTCAAGACTTTTTCCTTCTCTTTTCTCCTCAAGATATGATCCAGACAAACGACTCTTTTAAAACTCAAAGACTGGTCCGCAGGCGACCAAAGTTTGTGTCTTCTGAAGATGTGCAGAAGATAAAGAAAGGGTAAATGATGCTCCTTTAAGTTGTTTTTTCATGTTTCAGAAGTAATTATAAGGCAAAGTGGTTGCCAGAGCAGGCAGTAAATGTGCAAATAATGCAGCTGTTGCTAAAAGAAAACATATCCATTTGACTGAACAGAAGCTATGTCACAAACTTCCAACTTGATGCATCACCTTGTTGATGGAGTACATGTCACTCCAGGCACCAAATCTACAGGCCTGGTTGTTTCTTAAAGAAGTGAGTAAAAGTGGACTGTGATAATGGAATGGCAGCACGCACAGGCCAGCTCACAGACTGAAATTGTCTCACATTTTCTTTGTGTTTTATTTTGTTTATTTTTATCTGTAGGAATTGGACAGCAGGGATGCTGCCAATTTCAATGTTCAGAGTCAGACTACATTTTCTAACACCTTTTCCGTCTGTTTGCAAACAGCGTGAGGGATTCTTCCATTCCAAACAAAACCTGCCCTGTCCACTGGGATCCATCTGCACAGCCTGACTTGGGCTACAAGGTATCTTAAAAAAATTTTTTTTGCCCCCAACCTCTTGTAATTCTGATGGAAAGGCATGATTCTCTAGGTGATCCTGCCCTGGCAGGGGGGTTGGTCTAGATGATCTTTCAAGGTCCTTTCCAACCCCTAAGATTCTGTGATTCTGTGTGATTCCAAGGAAGATATTGCTTAACTGAAGCAATTGTAACTGAATAGATGTGAAATCAGAGGAGGGATTTCTTGGGTGGTTGTGCTAAATATAATCTCCCATAATCTCCCAAGAGCTCCTGACAAAAAGTGCTGAATTCCCACAAACTTAATCTGCATTTTAGGCATCTATCTGCATGCAAAACCAAGCCTCAGTGAAATCAAGACAAAAAGATTCACTATTAAAATTACTTACTTTGGTGACTTGGTGGACCAGTTAAGCAAGGGGCTTCTAGGAAGGGTATTTCTTCACTAGAGGCTGGGCTGAGACCAAATCCTTTCTGTGTAAGCCATTAAAAAGCCACCCAGTAATAATACCTTATTGGCTGTTGGTGGATAAATTCTAGATTGGAGACCTAGGAAGAAAATCTCTGCGTGTTCTTTCAAGTCACCCAGTACTGTCACATAGACCACAGACAAACAGCCTCACGGGATGGCTGAAGTAGTCGCAGCAAATAGTATCTAAAAACATTTGCAGTGATCTCTTCAACAAAACAAAACAAACCCCTGCCAGCCCAAAGTCTGTGTTCCTAATTGTTCTACAAAGACCAAAAATGTGCAGGTATTTTTTAAATTACTAGTACTAGTGGTATTGAGAAGCAGTCCTTCTGAAGAGCAACACAGACTGTGAAAGTACTACAGTATGCTGAAAAAAAGGCTTTTCGGTGTTGCACTTGTCCTTTTTTTAGTGGTTTTGAGCCTGATTAAGATACGTAGACACATAATGTGGAGCATAAGAGGTTTTCCTTGTGAACTACCTCACAAAATCTTGTATGATGCTGACCATGTTCTATTGGCACAACTACCTTGATGGTTAGGGACAAGACAGAAGTAACATCTCGTTTCCAGAAGGAAACCAGAGGTTGATGGAGAACTCTGTTGCTATTCTCACTCTTTTAATATTTTATTTTCCCTAGTGTAGTTACATTGGCCCCATGAGGGCCAGAAAGATCTTACCTTTTAACTTTCATGGTCTGATTTCTGCTGTTCTGCTTTGTGCTGAATGTTTCATTTTACCTTGACTCTTGTGTTGGATTATGCCTTCCTCAGTGGAATGCCTGTATCTGGCTATGTGTGTATATAGAAAATTTATCTAAATACAGTTCTGATGAAAAATCAATGACTAAAATTTAAGTCAACTGCTCTGTACATTAGCCCCCTTCAAATATATGTTCTTCACAATTGGCAAAAACTCCTAATTTTTCAAGATTGTAGATTGTGTCAGTGAAAGTGTCTGGCACCTGCTGAATGAACTAACACGGAGATTGTGTGGAAATCTGGCAGCCGGACCTTTCGAAGATTAGGGCCTGTGGTATTTTGAGCTCTGTCAAGATAACAAAAGATACAGATAATGAGCTCTTCCCTCGGCTTATCAGCAGCTTAATTGATTGAATTTTTCAAAAGAATTCCAGGAAGACATATGGATCAGTTCCTTATAGGTCTCCGAGTTGTATGTACTTAACTTCTTATCTTATTTGCTCTGAAAATTTCAGTCTGAATTTGAGTTGAGTCCATTTTTTGGGGTGGTTCTGGAGTTACTGAGGTGTGAGAGGCTTTGGAATGCAATGTGCAGATCCACAGTATTGCTGGTGGTGCTTGTGGAGATGCATGAAATGGAAGGATCATCTTGTTTCTCAGAGCTCTGTTTGCTTGCTGAGTTGACACCTAAGAAAACCATCTCTTAACTTGTAAACCGAGCGCCTTTCATAGGAAAGGAAAAGGTAATTCTGAATCTAAATGTGACAAAGGCCACAGTACCTGTTGGTGCCAAAAGTGAAAGCCTGGGCTACATTCAATATTTGTGTGGGACCTTAAGCTTGTTTTTTTGCAGTAGGTTATATTGGGACTGGCTGGGATTCTGCATGCATGTGGTGACCATCGTAACATCTGACAGTTGCGACTTGACGAGTTTCCTTCTCTTCAGACATTGACAAATAATCCTGGCAAAATTTGCTGCGCTGGAAGTGATGCATTTTAAAAAGGAACACCTCTCTGAGATAGGGAGAAAGTAATCTTTGCTTAAAAAGAGCAGCTCTATGTTTTGGTAACCTTGCTTATTTTTTTTTTTTAGTGTTGCAGTGTCTTCATATGTAAGTCATTTAGAAGCGGTTTTATAGCAAGTAGAGTGTGTGAAATGCACAATGGAAATTGGTAACGCCAATTGGAAATGCAGTGTGAATTTCTCCTGTCTTTATTTAACAGATAAAGTGGAATTAGTAGTTGGTAAACCTTTTGAAAAGAAAAAATAATAATTAATAATAATAATAATAATAGTCTTGGAACTTCATGCTGGGTTTTAAATTTTATCTTTAAACTATGACTGAGAAATGTGTGCAAGGAATGTGTGGGTTTATATCAGGTCTTTGTGAGGCTGCTGAGTTGCTGAGTCTGTCATGCATGCCCACGGTTGCTGTGCTGTACCAGGAATGGGAGCTGATGCAATGTGAGGAGTCTATTTGTGTACTTCATAGTCACTCATTCTAGGTGGCCCACTTGTCACGAAGACAAACGATGCTGCTTCCAAAGCCTACGTTAACCAGAGGTCAAGGTTTGATACCACAGAGCACTGTTCTTAGAGGTGATTGCCAGGGCAGTGATTCTTTCTCTGCCTCAGCACCACCACTGCTTGATAGTGGGTTAGCAAATGCTCGTGCTCTCTAGGATTTTCTTTTTTTGATCTGAAGATGAAAAGAGCTAAAAAAAAAATCATGTTATGAAGTATTGACCTGAAATAGCAATGTGGTTTTACCCTTTATTAGCAGGGGAAAGAAGGGCAATCCCATGAAGGTTTCATGCTAAAGAGAATTGGCTTTGTTGGTTGGAGGCTGTCACATGATAAAATAATTGAAGTACCTTTCTTACAGGATTAGGCCTTGTATCGTGTTGCTGACCCTCTGTTTTACGCAGGAAGGTTACGGTTCCCCAGTAAAAGATGCAACACAGCAAAAGCACATTCATAGTCTAAATAAGAACTATTTATGTATAGATAAAAGATGTACTAGTGAAATGTAGTGACGTAAATTTCATCTTGTAGGTGGTGGTGAGCAACTGGAGCTGTGGTGTCACAGAGCATGTAGATAATAAATACTCAAATTGTTTTATGTGTTGTGTTGTAAAAGCAGCTTTGGAAAGTACGCTTGTACTAAGGCATGGGAAATTTCATTCAACCTTGTAAAAGCTTTTAAATAAATTCAAATAAATAATTCTTCCTTGTGCAGCTGACTTCTTTCTCAGTCCTTAGAAGACCTGCCTGTGATAGGCCTCTTTGTCAGTAAGTGCTTCGTGAACAAACTGGTCATCGTCTCCAGAAAAACACTATTTTTATGCAGCTGTAAAATACAAGTCCTATTTTCTCTCCTCTCTGAACTTGGCCTTCTAAAATGTGGAGCTTTTGCCTGACAGGTTAAGATGCTGATTTCATGTTACCTTCTAGGCTGACCGCAGCTTTCCTGCTGTTTTTTTTACGTGGGGTAATTGGGCATTTCACTTTAAGCCATCTCCAGTCTCCACTTGGCTTAGGCAGTCCTAAAATGGAAAGTATTACCAAGTGGCATCAGTCTGCCAGCATTAAGCATTTTCAGTCAAGTTTATAGAAGAGAAATGTTTGGAAGATTAAAGACACAGATTATTTTGGAGAAAAAATGGAAAGTCTACGCATGACATGAGCAAGCAGAAGACCTTGAATCATGTTTTAATTATGTTTTACCTTTTCTTTGGGAAGAGTGCACATTCCTTGGTGTACTTTCAAATACCAGGAGTGTGGATAAGCAGACTGTATCCTTTAGAAAAGGAGGAGATGTATTTGCATAAGCAGATATTTAGTGTAACCTTCCTCTTAGAATCGTAATTGTTTTCCTATGTTTAGAAGTGTAGCCTTTTTTTCTTAAATCTATATTTAAGTGCAACTTTCCAAGTTTTAACTTTGAGAAGTTAAGGAGTTATGATGTTGAGAAGTTGTATGCATTTTGTTTGTTTCATTTTTAATAGCTGAATCTCACTTATATGTCTGGTTACAGATGATACCGTTATCGAACATCTTTTGTTCTTAATCAGCTTTTTTAATAAAACTAATTTTATGTGGAATAATCAGTCAGGTTTTCTTCTTGAAATTACTTTTTCATTGACATGGAAAGTTACAAGTGTCAGTTCTTACTTGGAGATTATAAATATTTAATGAATTCTTTTGCTTTTAGCATCCTTCCTGAAGAGTTGAGGTGTCTTTGCAAACAGGAATGACATACTGATTAACATGTTGAATGTCTGTCCTAAATATTCACATAGTCACAATCTAAAGCATTCAATTAACCTTCATAAGTGTGGTTTGGGAACCTTCCTGAAAGTATATCTGCTGTAACTAGGCTTCTGCATATCACAAGTTAACTGAAGGCTCATGTCTTCTTTTGCTTTGGTTTATATTTTATAGGCAGTGATGATCAGTAATACAACATCTGAATACAACAATATAAAGCAGCTGTTTCTTCAGACTATGAGAAGCTACAATGTTCTTAAAATACAGAGGATTCAGAATCCATCCCTCTGGAAAGTGTTTCAGTGGTTAGTACTTGTTTTCTCATCCTTAAGGGGAGGGAGTCTCCCAGAGCTGATCTCCTGTACCACCACCTTAGGGAAGGAAAGATGTTACCAGTCATGCTAAAGGGCAGGTGATATTTCCATCTTAGGCATAGTTTCAGGAGTGAGATAAATTGTCTAAGGGCTTCAGAGAATGCCATGCTTCTGGGGAGGGAGGTTCCCTTTGCAAGACTCTTTGGAAGAGGAGGGAAGGGGTAAGGATAGAAAGACACAAAGGACACAGAATTGGGATGAGGATACCCACAGTGATGTGGAATAGCATATTGCCTCAGGGATTGAACAGTAACTGCCTACTGCACTCATCTTCTGTCTATTTAAGGTTTCTTCAAGAGTTTGAATACCCTTGTGCAATGAAATAAGGATTCACTGAGAAAGAATCCTTGTGTTTAAACTTAATGATCTCTGAGTTCCAGAGATCCTTTCTGGTTTCCAACATCTGCATCCATGATACTGAACTTCATGTACTTATGCCAAGCAGGGTACCAACAGAATTGAGCTGGTGCTAGTGACAATAAAAAAAAGATGTTGAAGTTATTTTGGTAGCAGATTAATCTGTTGCATAGAACTGTTGTCTAGTTAAAAAAAAAAAGCACAGGTACTTAGCAGAAGTATTCAAGGACTGTATGGAATGGTAACAGTGAGGAAAAATACTGCTCTGTTAAGTAGTTTCACCTGTGAAGTGACTGAACACAGGAGGCTATCAGTAATAATTTCATAAAACCTTTTTATCTAAGAAAACTTAGGACACTTCCAAGCAGGTAATAGTGCATACTTTTTATTGTTACTCTCCTCCAATGAGATAATTAAGCTAAGCAGGCAGAGTTTAGTACTGCCAAGTTCTCAGTGAGCAAATGTCATTCAATTGCTCTTAACTTTTCATTTACACCATTTAGAGGTTGGAAGGATTCTCCTCTCTTCTTGGCTCTGTTGTTTACTTTGTAGATGGTCCCTTACTGAAGAATATTACTGTTCTGTCTGCTTCAACAGCTTCTGAAAACCTGTGAGGTGTATGGGTGCTGTGAAAAAAAGTGATGGGAGACACTAGTTGAGCCTTCCATCAATTTCTTTTGATACTGGTCATAGCACAGTCAGACTCTGGCCTAAAAGTAAGGTTTTCAGTGGTGAAAGAGGGCTCAGTTTCTCTCCTGGCTCTGTCTCCTCAGCTGCATTGATCTCCTTGAGGGGCAGGAGCTCAGGTTATATGGCAGCTTGAGTTCACTAAGGGAATGAAGAAGCTGCCTTTAGCTCCTACCCACTGCTGGAGCATGGAGGGTCTCCACTTAGCACAGGTTCCACTCTGCGAAGAGTCTGGGGGTGGGAAGGGACAGAAGACACAAAAGCTAAGCTAGTAGGACCCAACAGAGGACCAGAAGGTTGGTACAGTGGAGATGGTAATTCTGTCAGTGCTTACTTAAATTAACTGAAGGAAGCCAGAATTATCTGGGATTGCTGGGTAGTGGTATCAGTATATTGCTCATCTTGTAATTGTTCATTGTACTGCTAGTCTGTCTCATCTTCCAAGCTAAGGGAGGAGAAGGCAGGCTGGAAATCTCATCCAGCTGACATTTACATGTAGGTTATATATGTTCCTTCCATGGCTCACACTCCTCTCCTGCATTTTTCTGTTAGGCAAAAGGAGCAGATGAAAAAGCAAAATGGAGGGAAGGAAGTAACTGAAAGGCTCCTGTTCTTTGGAACCAACATTGCCTTCATAGAAACCATCTGCATTCACAATTTTGACTGGAGAATTTGTGGAAGCAATGGAGCTAATTATGGAACTGGTAGGTAGGAAGTGACTCTGTGCTAGCTGTCTCCTTTGCTTGCACTAGTATCAGAGAAGTCTTAAGTTTTTAATTCTGTAACTATAGGGTGAAAAAAGAGGTAAGAATTGGTATTATGATCTTCCTCTGTCTGGAGAAGACAAAGATTTGCATTGTGCGGGGGTACATCTTTTCACCAGGTGTTAATGTAGGAATTTGAAAAAGCCCCTATTGCTGTAGGTGAGATCTTTAGAAGGCTCCAGGTCATAACTTGAACTTGCTAGAGAAACGGCCACTAGTCTTCATGGCAAGGAGCAAGAAGACTGTGCATTCCCTCTGTACGAATCTGGAAGGTCCTCAGGTTTTCCTGCCTATCCCTCTCATCATAACATACATACTTGTAGTGGTTTTGCAAGTTTTGGTCTTTTAAAATTTATTCCTAAAATAGTAAATTCTGAATGGAAATTATGTGGTGCAACCCTTTCTCTTGCAAAAAATGTCTTTGGTATTATGTAAACTGAGTAAAAGCAGACCTGAAAGTTGGGTCAGAACCTCCTGAGGAACAAGGGGCTGCTCAGCGCTTCTCTGTGCCACTTTAGGTCTGTCAGTGTCTGCTGTCACTTGGTGCCAATTCCTCATAACCATGTTTTCCTATCATTTTCTAGGAAGTTACTTTGCTAGAGATGCTTCCTACTCCCATGTATACTGCCAGCCTGCAGGGAAAACAAACACCATGTTCGTGGCTCGTGTGTTGGTTGGAGAGTACGTTAAAGGCAACGCAGCCTACGTTCGCCCCCCGATGAAGTCTGGTGACAAGCATCAGTTTTATGACAGCTGTGTGGACAATGAGTTTAGTCCCTCTGTTTTTGTTGTCTTTGAAAAAAATCAGATTTACCCAGAGTATACAATAGAGTATAAGAAGGAGGAGGAAAAGAAGGAGGAGAAGAAAGTGGAGAATAAGGAGGAAAAGAAAGAGGAGAAGGCAGAGAAGAAGGAGGAAAAGAAAGAGGAAAAGAAGGTGGAAAAGAAATGTATTGTGTCTTAGAGATCACAGCTTTTTATCTTTTCTGTTTTGCAGGTGTTCTTACACCTGGTGACCTCTTTTTTTTATATAGAGTCCTTTGGAATGTTAATCCAAAAACTTTCTGTATTGAGGAGAGCTGGCAAGTCAGATGTTGCATTTGTTGAGACTAATTGCCTTGTTTTCTCCTCTTCCTCATGTAGGTGTAGCATAGACATTTGCACGTTTGCATACCCACAGCAGAAAAATCAGTCATGGGATGGGAAAGAATGTTGCAACTATTGTGGGTAAATAACTGTAAATGCATTTTCTTAGAAATAGAGAGGACTTCTCTTTACAAACAATTCAGTTAAGAGGAAAGTTAACAGTCCAGTAGTTTTTAGGCAAACTCTACTATTTTTATTAGTCAAAGATTCTTTTCAGTACAGAATATGGCTGTTCTTGATCCTCTTGTCTATCACAATTTTAAACAAATCACTGTAGGTAAGAATGACTTGACAGTTTTTGAAGTGCTGTTTATTAGTGCTGGTACTAGCTTCAAGTTTAAAGTGGTAAAACAAAACCAAAAACAGTTTACAAAGCTTATTTTAAACCCACGTTTTAAGTTGTCAAGCGGAAAAGTTTCCGCTTTATGATGGCAGCTGCTGTTTGGATCAGAAAATTCCTGGAGTTGGGTCAGATTCTTTTTGCACATCTGCAGTAGCTTGCTTTGAGACCTATACAGAAACAGAGCACAAGTGAAACTGTGCAGATCACAACCTGTGAGTAAGCAGGTACTAAAACTCGGTGGTTTAGCTGCAACTGATGCCATAGGTATATAAAGGCCGTGTCACAGCCAACCAGGCTTTCAGCCAAACGTGGCCACGGATTTTTCTCAATATCAACGTTTGTTTAGCAAATGCTATAGGGCAGGAGAAACACCCTGAGAAGCACTGCTGTTTTCTGTCCTATTTGCATACATAAATTTTTGCAGTTCCAGAAATATGCCATGCCTGGAAGGGACCAGTTAGGCTCTCTCGGGGCCAGTGGTAGAACTGCTGTCCTAAGACACTTCATTTACGTGTTTTGTTGCCACTATTGTGTTGGGCAACTCACTGGGAACTCGCTGACAGGTGTAGTTTGTGTTTCAGGGTGTTTGTGGGTGATCCTGGATACTGCTTCCTTGGATTGTCAGTGATGTACAACCCTAATAATGGTGGCTAAGCCTTTTTTTTAATGATTACTTGCTTTTAACTGTCTTGAAAATATAGAAACTGTAGTGAGTTTTAATAAGGAATTTGTAAGTTAACCGAACTTGAAGACCCTCTGTACAACGATGTCTTACTCAGGCAGTCTAGCTGTTAAGGGGGAAACTTGCTGAGGACAGAGCAGCAGTGATTTCTCCATTCAGACAAACTTTACAGCAACACCAGTAGCCTCCCAGTTATTTGCATCTTTGATACAAACCTGTCAATCACATGTACTACTCAAAGTTTGCAAGTTACCAAAAGGAAAAGAGAGTATGTAAAACTACGAAACCTAATTAAAATTACTGTCTTAGAACTAAATGAAACATCAGTAATGCATTAAAAGTGGAAGATTTTACTACTTCTAAGTGTCTCACTTTTGTTTGCCTGTAGAGTTCCTGAATCCTTGAATTTTGCCATATATTTGCAAATAAAATGTTTAGATTTCCTTTTTTGCTTGCTAGTGTTTTGTCTCTGTGGAAGAACTTGTGGTAGAATCAGCAGACAGTGAACGAACCGCTTCAGGCACGTGCTGTGTCTTCCTTGCCATCTGTTTCTAGGCCAGGGAACTGCATGGATGTAGTTGTGCATCTTAGTGGAGATGCTTAGCTAACTATGAAGGATGGAACACAGTCTGATTCATGGAGAATGTTTCTGTAAATGAACTTCCTCAGATACCCTTCAGTGCTGTGGTAATTTGGTTGGATTCCATGCATTTAAACAGCTGCTCTGAGCAGCTGTTCAAGTCCTAAAACAAACAGGAAAAGAGTAAGGTGAAGAGCAGACCTACTGGTTCTAATATGCAGTAGTCAGGTACTGATTTATTTTAAGGTTGTACTTTTTTTTGTTATCTAGATCAGTGACTTTCAAAGGTTCTGAACTAAGCACCTGTGAGACACCTGGCTGTATGGTGACAATTTGAAATCAGTCCAAACCACAAAAATCTAGAGGAAGGACAAGGGAAAAATACAGGTACTCAGTGCTGTGCTTCACATTTTTCAAGAGTGCTTCCACAGGTCTGGCAGGAAATGCTGCCAGGTGGGGTACAACTCTGGTGCACTGGATATTGCCTGTTTAACCAGCGGCAGTGTTGGGACTGCAGATGAGGGCTGCCCTGGGGAAGGACTGGACTCTAGATAACTGAGCCAGAGAGGGAAGAAAGCTAGAAAATAACACATATTCTGAATACAGGAGGTTGGAGGATGAAGAAAAAAAAAGATCAGTCTTCCTCTGCTGTTTGAGCCTGGCACCAGGAACCGTGTGTGAGAGGAAAGGCGTGGTGCCTTGTGTGGCACCTCTGTAGCCACTGGTACTGTTCCAGGTCTTGCTGCAACAAGAAGAGCAAACCAAGCCTGTTTTCATCATCATGGACAGAATTATGGAAGTAATTGTGGTGTTTTTTCACCCCTAGTGACTGAGCAGCTACAAAAAGGTCAGCAGAGTCCTTGGTCAAGTTCTTTCTGTTCTCTTGTTCTTCCCACTGAGCAGCTTGTTAATTACTTTCCATAATGGTAAAATTATTCAGCATAGCATAGTGAAACAAGACAAGGTGGTTTGAGTATTTTAGATAAGTTGAAGGCAGAAAACCAGAAGTTCTCACTTATAGGCAAAATGTGTATTAGTTGAATGAAAAAGCTTTCAGTCACATTCATGGAAGCAGACAGCACACACCGTTACTGCTTCATGAATTAAGCTGAGCAACCCATTTAAAAACTTTACCCAAACGTGCAAAGAAGTCATACACTCACTGCTCAACTGAGCACATCTTTGAATTTATTGATGTAAAGCGGGTAAAATTCTCAATCACAATATGTAAAAAGTACTACATACGTCATTCTTAAATTTGTGTAGCAATGGATCACACAAACTACACACTTTGTGAACAGCCAGCAGATTTCTCAGGCTTTTGGTTCCCTAAGATTTGTTATATTCCTTGAGTAAAAAGTTCCCTAAGAAATTGCATGCAATGCACTAATTAAAAAATAACAGTAAAAATCTAGTATAACTTTAGCCATGATTGGAAAGATAAAGCAATTACACAGCTGAAGAAGAGGGAAGTACAACTGTCCACAAGATTGAAAAGGCTGCAGGTGAGGATGCAACACCCTGACCTACTTTCACAAATTATCATTCCTTTAAAAAGATCTTTTTTTTACCTCACATGAGGGCTGGGGGAAGAAGGGTAGCAGCAAGGCACATCTTACTCCTCCAGGCAAGAACTCCAGGAGCAATGCAGGGCCAGCCATGAAAGTGCTTTTTTAGGTCAAAAAGAAACTGTATGTGGGATGGGGCTGCTCTGGGACATGGAGAAGTGCCTGAGCGTGACAGGAAGGAGGGGCAGGTATGTGTGTGTCCAGGAGAGCTTGCAGATGTGATACCAAAGCCAGAGCTCGGGAAATTGAAGAGTATGGCATTTCTATTCAGGAATAATAAGGAGGCATTAGTTCAGTTTTGATTTGAAATACCCTTTCCCCCTTATTTAGGAATTTCTGGGTTAATGCTGCAAAATAGCTGCTATGCTGCAAGGATCCAGAGATATATGGCTCATATTGTGCCTCATTTGCAGCACCAAAGCTTGTCATATCACTTGGGGCATGATGAAGCTTTGTGTCAGTTCCTTAGCTCTCTTCCTATGGAGGAGCACCCTTCCAGTCTTTACCAGCTCTGAGATGCCTCTATAAAGTGTGTGCTTTAACATCAGTTTTAAACTCTACTTTTTCTCACAGAAAGGGACTCGTGATATTGAGATGGTAATAAGGCCTGACTTTCCAAAACCTGAGGTAAGCACAAAGACACCAGTCCCAACTCCCGTTCAGAGGCAATACTGTTTTAGCTGAAATCCAGGCTTTTCCTTTTTTTCTGAAAGATTTAAAAAAACAAAGGGAGCACCCATATTAGAACAGTTCTGGCCAGCTTGTCTGGTTTCATTCACTTAGTAATTCAGAAAGCTCTGAGGTGCTATACTGAAGGGAAAAAGGTTAAAATTTTTTGAGCAGAGGTGTAAAAACATGCCCCTGGAAAGAGATCCTGAATGCCGACAGATCTGTAATGCCAGCGTCTGATTCATGCCTGATTGGGCTGGAGGCTTGATATGGAATTGACTTCATGCCTGTAGTGGCTCTTGCAAATTGGGTCAATGAATGACAGAAATCCAGGCCCTGTTACAGTGCTGTACATCATCAGGCTCAGAGGGAACTTCCAGGGAAAGATACCAGAAAATCGGTGTCCAGAGATGCTTCAGAAAGCTGTGATTATCAGCAGTTCATCTTCCTACTTCCTTGTGGAATCACCTAAGATACAGCCTCCTGAAATACAACAACTTTCTACTTATTTTAAGGAAACTGTGGTCAGATCTTTAACTCATAAGGTACTCAGAGGGAAGGTTTATGCCATTGAATGAACAGCTGCTGCCTTCCTCATGAGTCGCTCTGTCATTGGTGAATTTGGTCTCATCACATCACGTTCTCTCAGGAGGCACCTGAGAAAGGAGGAGAGGTAGGAGAGAAATGGGAAGAAGGTCATGAGTACAACATCAGTTTTCCCCTAAGATCACCAGCAGCATCCTTGTGAGAGGAGGAAAACAGCACCTAAGGACCTGTTCCTGAGGTGCAGATTTCCCTTATTTGGTCTTGGCACTAAGTTTAGGCAGAAGAGCATTCTTTTCAGTGCTGAGAGACTGAAAATGAGCACTCAGAGATCAGAATGCACAAAAGAATAACTCTGATATTTTATCTAATTTTTATATATTTAAAAGGGACCTCAGGAGGGGAGCAGACAAGGTCCATGGATCCACTGTCCCAGAGATCCTTTCTTTTAACTGCACAGGCAGACCCAGTCAGCACATTTCAACAGAACTCAAAATGGGGGAATAAGCAACATCTACAATTTCTACCAACCAAGGCTCTTGTGATTTGTACTAAGGCCATGTCACAGATCAGGCTCTGGGAACCTTACTTCCCAGTAAAACAGGTGTCATCATTAGGATAGATTTGATTTTCAGCAGCTCACAGAAGCTGAGCCATCCCCTAAGTAGACTGATCAACCGGCAGAAGGCCACATTTTAAGTTAGAACCATTTGAAAATCAACTGCCCTTGAACAAAAACAGATCATTCACGCAGACCATAAGAGTGTACACTTTTGGAACTGGAAGCTAATTTACTTTTTATCCTAGTTAAATGTTGCTACATTTAACATAAATGCTGATGCATAATTGTAGCCTTAATTAAGTGGTTTGAGTATATTCACTACTTCTTTTAGTAACAGAACTACTTTCACAAATATTTATCAGGAAAAATACCCACCTTGCAAGGTTTTGTTTGGCTTGTGACTTAGAATTTAGAGCAGCATGAATCAATAACTGGCTGAAAACATCTCTCTGAAAAAAGAAGTCAGCAAAAACACAAAGTAGTAAGTAAGTTATAAAGTACTGCTGGTTACAGTGTCTTGTTTGCCAAATTATTAAAACAACTGAGGAAGGAAACATATCAACAAGAAAAAATGAATAGCCAGCACTACTAATACGTGTTTGCAAGTGGGTTCAATCACAAGCACAGTTTAGCTTTTCACTTTCTAAGAATGAACTGGTGTTAATAATTAAGTGCCTAGTGGAGGCTAAGGAAAGATAATTAAGTCACGTCAAAAAGCCTTTTATTGATGTCCTTTACCTGAGCATTACTGCCTCCTATTTGGATGAGTTGATAACGGATTGGGTACAGCAGGTCTACAGCTTTATCACAATTCCCATTTTCAAACTCTACAAAAGCCTGGCACAGTGGCAACCCCAAGCTAGGAGCCAGGGAAAGCTCATGGTCTTCACCAGGTGCTCTGTAGAAGGAGAAAGTGGTTAACTCCCAAAAGTCAAGTTATAAATACGCATATTTCGGTGCCAGTCTGTCACTGCCTCCTGACAGAATCTTCTTTTACCACCCCCTAGTACATTTCAGGTACTTTATTCAGATACTATATTTTGGTGTGGTTATGTTACTTTCAGCTTTTTGTCTCTCACTAATAATACATTTTCATTCTTCTGAATATATCCATAAGGTAAAGTGTAACACCTCCTGCCTCTGCAATAAATACTTTTTGGCTAGAAAAAGTAAGCAAAGTGCACATTTCTCTTCTGATGACCTCACCAGAACATCCTGCAGCTAGTCCTCTGACTGTCCTCATCTCTGCCAAAAGTAGCTATCAGTCCCTTGCAAACAGTTCCAAATAATAACCTTGCAAACCAGCTCGCTGTGCAGCACAGTGCCTGACGGTTCTTGAAACACGAACTGCATTCCCAGCAACAGCTCTCCAAGTCACAGCTCTCCAAGTCTGCTCTCTCACCCTGCCCATGACTTCCCACAAACAGCAATGGATTTTAGCTAGCTCTTAAGTTATTTTTTTTTTTTTTATCCTTCTGTTTTAGTGCTTGTACCCTAACCTGCCTAAGAGTGGAGGAGGCATACAGCATGAGAATTTGCCATGGAAGAAAGTATGCATTCTAGTAGGCATCCTTGTCACTACTTAAAAAAAAAGGTAAAAATACAAATGACCACACTGTAGCTCTTTGGTCTACAGGCAATCCCTGCATTGCACCATGTGGAAGTGTGGTTTTCAGCTGCTACAGAAGGACCTGGCTGTGATCAGGTCTTGGCAGTGCCATTTCCATGCCAAGAGGTTGGCTGGCAATAGGAGGAGAAGAACGCTTTCTATCCCAAGCAACAGAAATTATTCTTGAGAATACAGAGCACAGTTTCGTGCCCTAAGTTCCATCTGTTGTTTGGAATGGATTTTTTGATAAACTTTCCAATTAGATCTTGCAACAACAGCTGAGGGTCCCACTCCCACACTAGTACCTTAAATTTACCAAACACAGACTCTGTGCTCTCCTTCCTCAGTATCACACACCTCCCATTTTTTCCACTAGGTCAATGCTAACTTCCCAGTACGCAGTGTTGCCCTATGTGTTTATCATTCCTTAAACAAAATATGGCATCCTGCAAAGTTATAAATGCTCAACAGATACACATTTTACATAAGTAGTTTGAGATAGTTAACGATGAAGATGACAAAGCAATTCTTCATTTAAACCTTTGTTCCTGCTCTCTGAGAAGATGCAGAGATGGAAAATTATTTTTCTTTTTCTTTTGTAACTGACCTGTAGTATCTTTCCATGAAGAACAACCAACACACCCTCTGCATTAACTAACGCTGCCATCCATGAAAATACGCATGTGATACCAACCACCAGAGAGCGCCATGGAATACTTTCCAAAAAATTCTGGTCAACTTTCAATTGCAAAGACTAAGGGAAAAACAGTAAGGAAAAGCCAAGAGTGACTGTTGCTTGTGCCAAGTTTTATGACTGCTTTTTTAACAAATGCAAAATGCATCTTGGGTATCACTTGGTTAATACATATTTGTGAGACATACATATTAACCCGTTAAGCCAATCGCTGAGATAATCCCTTCATCTTAGTCTTTTTTCTCAAATAATAGATTTCATTTTTATAATACTTCAAACTACACCTAAATATGTTCAGCTGTATTACTACAAAAGGCTGAAGCCATAGGCAAAAAGAAGCACTGGGTGAAAGGGTAAGTAGCATATACTCATTAAAGTTTTCCTGAAGGGGTGTGTATTTGCAGTTTCATATACTTTATATATATATATATATATATATATATATATATATGCTTGCATATATTTCTATATCTCTATAAAATATATTCCACTTTTATAC
>NW_009954185.1:7387486-7399301 GCF_000747805.2 Chaetura pelagica | reverse complement strand
GCTTATCTGTAGAGGTCTTTTTATCTCGTGTTTTTTTGTGTTTTTTTTTTTGTGTTTTTTTTGTGTATATATATATATATATATATATATATATGCTTGCATATATTTCTATATTTCTATAAAATATATTCCAATTTCCTACTTTAGACAAATAAGACTAATATTCAAGTAAGAATTACTGCAGCAGAACTTTATGTTCAGTTTCCTGCAGCACTACTTCACAACACATCAATCTGTGGCTATCAGAATATCACTACCAACTAATGCTCTATTATTAAAGAGCCTTTTAAATCAGAGCAAGAAAGAACAATCACAAATAGCTGACATATACTGGAGAATGCCCTTACTATGTTCAGGTGAAATACTTTATCTAATGTACCCATAGCTTAGGGTGAACCCACTGAAAGGAAAACAGACAGCAAATCTTCAGTTCATGTCCATAACCTCAAGCATTTCTGTTTAACAAGATCAGAAGTCCCTCTAGACGTTAACTCAAAAAATAACTAATTATTGGGATGGACCAACTGGAGATTGGCCTACTAAAAACAGACATGTTGCAAGGACACACTAAATCAGAGGACAGCATGCTGTAGTGCTTTGGCAGGCCAGAGACATTATCACTCTGAAGCTGGGAGATCAAAATATTTATTGAATGACAGTATTGCAAGTAACTTGCTTACTTGGCAAGTTCCTGAAGAGTTGTTAAAAGCTCATCAGTCGTTCTGTGGTCTTTGGCTCCAAGTGAGGACATCAAGATGTGTACATCATTGAACAGAAGAACATGATCTTTGGTGTGCTTCTTTGTAAGCTTGAGAACATTATTCCACCTGTCTCCAAGCTTTACACCTAAGAGTAAAAAATATTTTCTCAACAGAAATACCATATGCAAAAGCATGACTTTGCAATGTATTTTCAGTCACCCAGAATAAACAGCCTTCCTAGTAAATAAAGAAGACATTTTGCTGATGTGGCAAAATGTATTGAGTAATGCTCAGCCGCAGCCTAGCATATCTGGGCAAGAGGTTACTGACTGTGTGTAATTTATAACCACTATTCTAAATTGCACTATGTGAGGTTCTGTCTTCATTATGAGATCACTCATGTCTTGAAGGTAATGTTCACAAAACACCACCTCAATCAAATTATACACAGTGATAAGATGGATTTCATAAACAAACCAAATACATTGTTAGTGTTTCAACAAAATACTGTGAAAACAACAATCCCACTTGTTCATGAACTCTAGTCTACCAACACTAGCTTTAAAAAGTTCAGGAGAAATGCCACTTACTTAGGAGAGCACACAAAAGTCAGAGGCTGATATACATGTACTAGCTATTTCAATCAGTATCAAAAGAGAAAGTTAGGTATCTAACTTGAAATTCACTTCAAGGAAGCTCTTGCAGCTTTTTAGAGGCTTCAATGTTCTTTATTGTCCAGCCTCAGATCTCCATGGACAACAGAAGTGAATTTGTCAAAAAAGAAACATGATAGCTAGAGCTGAAGGACGTATCAGACTGGTATGGGGGGAAAAAAAAAAAAAGTTATTGGGAAGAATAAAGTTTATGCACATTATTAAGAATTTCACATTGATGCTTTTCTCGAGAGCAGAATTTTCCTCTGCAGCCAATTTCTTCCATGAGACTGACCAAGCTTGCTGTGTATCTTTAAATACTTCTCCAACATGAAAGGCAAAAACTGTTCCCCTTACAGCTTAGAAAAGAATAGCAGGTGGATATCCTACCTTCCAGATGAAGCCTGTAGAGCATTGAACAGTTATCTACTATATCCAGCATGCTTCCACTTGACTGACACCGGGGAGCGATCTGTAATCACAGGTATTCATAAGCTGCCCAACTGATCTGCTAGTGGGAACTTACTCAGATAATCCAACTTATGTTCACACTACAGAATTAATTTTATCTTATTAATTAAAAAATACCTGTTTTGCAATACACCTAATTGCAGCTTTCTTGAATACAGCACTTTACAATGGCAAATGCTTATATTGCTTCACTTGTGCTGTTGTTCCTGTTATCAAGTTAAACTCAGTAAGCATGGAGTCACCAAGGTATTTGATTTTCTTCCAAATTAGTGCCATAAATGTTACTTAACCTTTCCAAGGTTAATAGATAGGAGTTCGTCCAGCAGCTTTCTTAAATGCTTGCATTATATTTATAATCCTTACAAAGATATATTATCCTGTCTAATTGGATATTGCTGATTTATTAAAATTGTTTCGAAATCCAGTCAAGAAGTATAATAGTTTCACTAGGAATGAAAAGACATGTTTCTGTTGACTTAGCAGCAAAATCAGTTATTCATAAAAGTAAGTTGAACTGATAGCAAAATTACATCCTTTTAAAAAGCTTTTTTTCATGGGCTTTTAGACCTCTATGGCATGATAGAGACAGGGACAGAAAAGAAAACAGTACCAACAGTGCCACTGTAGCTTTTTCAAGCACAAGTGTAAGAAACACTTCAACTGTGTAACACATAATTCTTTTGGGCATTTTACAAGTTAAAAACAGTCTCCCTAAAAAGCTAACAACATATGTAAATAATATGCATATCCACACGTATATGGCACACTGTAATAAGTTTCAATCTGATACAGAGGGAAGAAGACGTATCAAGGTCTTAAGCATGCTCTCAGTAAAGAAAAAAAGGCCCCTACTCACATGATTGTCATAAATTGTCAAGGCAGCCTCATATTCACCCTGTAAAAGCAAACAAGGACACCACTATTAACATTCAGATAAAGCAACCAAAGGTGACTGGTAGTAAGCAATAGCAATTAACAGATGTCATAATGTTGCTTCACAACTGCCTCATGACTTGAGCCAAACGAACTGAAGAAACCTTGAAGCATTGAAAGAAAGAATGAAACCTAAGATAAAGCAGGATTTATTAGGCCAAATAATCAGTATGTTTAGGTCTCATTTAATAGTAGGTACCATTACAGGTATAAGTTACACATGAGGGAGAAAGACAAGGCATTACCTCTCATTATTAAAAAATAATTTTAAGCAGGCTATAAAAAAGTTGTAAAGAGAGAAGGTGGCAAAATAAACAAGTCACTAGATTCCTATTGAGAATTATGCTCCTTCTATGTTAATGATACTGAACACAAGCGAGTTGCTCTGTTTTCAAGAACACAGCCTTCTCAATGATGTCATGTTTGTCTCCCTACTGAACTGAACCCCACAATTGCTAAAGCATTATTAAGTCCAAGGAAATTCTGCATTGCAGCCTGACAGGTTCGGTAAAATTATAAAAATTTTTGAAGTGTTTCAATAGTAAGAATAAGTAATATTAATAATTAACAACTTCGGTAACCAAATTTAAAGCTGACTGACTCTTTCTTGTAGTCAGGAAATTTTGGGCCAGCAAATTAGTATTAGAGCCAAGTTCATCTTTCTATCAAATAGCTGAGCCAAGTGTAATTAGTGATACTTCAGAGGTGCTGTAATCTCACAACAATTTTTCAACATTCTAACAAAGACCTTGGAATTTTGACCCATGAAATTAAAACTTCTCAAAATAATTGTAATAAAGGATTAGCTTGTAAAAATGGTATTGTGCTATTTTATAAATATATCCCTTTAAAAATAGCTGAAAAAAATCTATAACTATTATGTCTGCTTTTAAAATAGCATTAGATGAAAGACCATGAAACACCTATATTAAAATATCTCATACCTTTTCGATAAAGTATAAAGCCCAGTGCCAGTAATTATGGCAAGAAAGCATATCACTGTTCTGGAAAAAAAAAAGAAGATAAAATATTATTTACAAAATAACTTCCCATTTAAACATATCTAATCAGATTTCTGCTGCCTTCTTCAGCAGAACTGAGTACTTAATGAGACAGTAGAGACAAGAACTTTAAATCAGCTGGTGAGGGTACCTTCTCATTGGATATGTTTGTTCCTTGCAGCTACTCAACCTCAAAACCAAGATTTCCCTCCTTCCAGAGAAGGATTTCAATGGGATGCCTTTTTCTTTTTTTTTTTTTTTTCCCCCTTAGGAAAAAATACTCTCATCTGTAAGAAAAGTAAGATTTGTCTTATCTAAAATGTAGGCATCTTATCAAAAGTAACCTGGATACATAGAAAGATATCCACCTTATGAGGGCCATTCATCCCACCCATCTGGACATCCAGCTCAGACAGGAATCACTTCTTAAACATACATTTTACTATGGACTACAGAAGCTGCACTAGATACCAAACATACTGGCAGTTCATCAGATGAGATATATATTTGCTGGACTGTACCAACTTTGCACTGTCTTTTTTGGCTGGCACCAGAACTTCAAATGTTCTCCCCTAGCCTGCACTTGAAGACAATGTCATTGCAGTTCACTTTTGTGAGTGCACTGAGAATAGACAAACAGGAATATAATCTCATTATCCCTTGGTGAATATTAAAATACCAGAAAGGTTCATCCCGCTCCTCCCATTGCTGCATTTAATGTTGTCACAAGTGGAAAAAACATCTTCATTCTCATGCTGACAACTGTAACACTTTCAGGAAGCACAAGGGTTCCCCCTGAATGTCAGAGCTTTATGGTGCTAAGATAAAGTGTTCTGGTAACCTTTACTTCTTTTAATAGTAAATCATAAACCAAAACTGAGCAACTGAAGTCAAGTGTTTGGCATAGACCTGATGATATCAACTTTGATACCATACTACCATTCCAAATGTCATACAAACAAGAACATGGGACTATCCCACTGACTAAAACAAAACCCTTTTTCTGCTGCTGATTTTGAGTTCTGAATGAGATTAAATTGCTAAAGGAGAAGTTCCCAGGTTCCCAGGTTGCTGAAGTAAATAAATAAAAGAAAGCTGTGGGAACTCAGTCCAAGAGCTCACAAGATAAAAACATGCCTTTTGAATAATAAACAGCACTAGCAGAGAGGTGGCCTCTGGTAAGGTAATTTGTCCCTTTTGATTTTTTTGCTTAAATACACATATGAAACAAATGATATCTGCTTTTTTGGGGGTGAGGTTGAGAAACAAACAAACAAAAAAATACTCTGTAAAGAGAACTTGAACCAAAACTTTGCCACTCTTACTTGGAAGGAGAAAGATTAATTAAAAGCAACAGAAGGAGCCCAAATGCTGTGGCAGTGGATGATCCTGGTTGTTAAATAAAATGTAAAAATTTCAAATCATCAGTCAAAATACAAATAACTTTATTAAGGCCCTTAAAGAGACCTGCTTTTTTTTATGCGTTTGCATGTAATGCATGAAGGAACATCAGATAACTCTACTTACTGATCTTGCACTTTATTACCTCATTTTATTTGGATAAACAGTATAAATGACAGAGGCATGCAACTATTTTTTAAAAAGAGTTCAAAATTAATCCAAAAGTCAGTGACTGGGGGTTTTTAAGGCATCACCCAAACTACCAGTCCCCTGCATCACTGTTCCATTAAAAATGATGTATTGAAGGACAAGATGCTTTCTGAGAAATGACAGATAGGAACCTGAAGCAAGGTTTTCTGCCTGCACTTCCAAGCTTGGTATCTGAATGCTTAACTTAAAAAAAAAAAAAAAAGAAAACAAAATAAACAGCCCTTCTAGCCTTGTTATCCATCCCTCCTCAATGGCTGAGGTGGAATGGCCAGTTCAGATCATTCTAAAACAGACTCTTAGAGGTTCTAACAAATTCAAACGTCACTGCCTTCTGCTCTGAATATGACACACTTAATCATTGGGAAAACACATGCTGTCTCACCACAAATCAAAATTGAGCTTCACTTTCAGCAAAGGACCATATGACAGACTCTAAGAGATCCTCAAATTTGTTGGATATATAAAGTAACTTCAAAACAGTAGAAAAGAAATGAGCATAATTTTGCTTTTCTTTACAGTTGACCTTTAAAACTCTTTCACCATCCAGAGGCAAATAAATGTTTTGCCTCTTCTAAGACATTTGATTAGACTGTGTCATTTCACACAGCAAACAAATATTTTGCCTCTTCTAAGACTTTTGATTAGACTGTGTCATTTGACACACCATCTTAGGTTCTTGTGAAGAGGTTTAGCCACGTTCCTCAGCTGACGTTCAGTACTCAATTCAGTGTAAGCAAAAAGCTTGTGAAAATGTTACTGGTCACTTTTATAAGCCACTCAACAAACCATATATATATATATATAAATCACATATCACTAAATGACAGTGATGTTTCACCTGTCTGCAATGGCCATGTCTTTATCAGAAGTAAAATACCTAATCAGCTTTGCCAGGAAAAAGAAACTGGGGCAAGGGGGGGTGTGTGTGTACAAACCACACACTAGTTGAAAAGCAGTATTTATTACAATATTCCCAGCTAAAGTAAGGAAGTGCCTGAGGACAGGTTTTGTGCAAACCCCAACCTACTGACATATCTGCCATTTTTGTATTCTCAGCAGTCATAGTAACAACAACGTGAAGTGGTCCACACTGTGTGTCCCTCTTAATATGTAATCTTTTCCTGCCTCTTGCTTCCAAGGTAGCATGGATAGTAAAAGCACAAAAGTGAAGGTTTATTGTAACTTTGCACTGCTTGCAAGATGTCTTCACATAGAAACAAATTGCATGCAAAGGAATCAATAACTTGGCTGGAGAAGATACAGAAGCGCTAAAAGGAGATTATTCAGAGATGCTACAAGAATGTTTACCTTCCAATTGCTTTCTGTTTCCTTCATAAATTCCAGCCCTTTCTTCACCTCTGCTTTCATTTCGTTTACGTGAGCTATAGTATGAACAGACCATGCATCTGTCTGATTTATGGCCAAAGCCTATGAGTGAGAAAAATGAAAACATGATTAAGCTTACAAACTTGCAAGTAACAGTATTTATCACTGCTGATACACAAACAAGAGAGACTACTTTTTTACTCGCTACACATTAAGTACATCCTGTACTTTTCCAACTAACCACAGTCAGGAAGTTTGATTTGGACAGAAAAGGAAGACAATGTTTACTGGTTGACTTCACTTCCTAGCTTCTACTGCACAGAGTTGAACACCTGCAAAACACTTTAAATGCAGGCTTTAATTTTATTACAGAGACATGCATCAATCAACCATGAAAGAACTGCATGTACAGGCACAGTATGTTCTGTGACACAGTGTCTTGCAAGTAAGAATTTCTTCTTTAAGAACATGGCCAGCTCTGAGTATTGAGCAAGTTCCTCTTTCTTGCTCCAACAACTACAAGGTTTTGGCATTTTTGGAGTTTAGTGATTAACCTCATAAATGTTAAATGTTAATATTCAGCCTTTGTTGTCACTTTCAGCAACTTGATGTAACAAAAGTTTGGCAAAAAAACCCCATTAAAAATTAACTGAGACTCCTGAAGGGCAGAGATAATTTTGAGGGCTGGAGAAAGTAATGTACAATTACTACCTTCATAAAAAGGAAACAGGCCAGCCAATACTGATCCCCAGAAACACTGCAGAGTTAATTGTCCAATAAACAAAGAATCAAGTATCTGCGAATAAAGGGAGAGGGAACCCAAAGAAGATGGATTTTCAAGAGCAGAATATATCAAAACCATCCAACACTCTTTAATGGGAGTAAACTGCCAGTTATACATGGGGGAAACAGCAAGTGGGAGAATGTATGCATTTTCTACAGGTGTTCTGATACCATCTGACAAGGCATGCTCATAAACAAGTGAAGGAAATACAAACTGCCATGGTATGGCACAGATGTGGGAATCTTTCTAGGGAATTCAGTAGTCTCTTCTGAAACTGTGAGCATTCCCATGTTGAGCTTTATCTCTTTGCTACTTCTACTAACAACAACTGGGATAACAGAGTGACGCAGCCCATGGCATTTCCAAAACCACCATACACAGACAAAGACCATGTTTAAGAATTCCACAACCTTTTAGCACCAGTAACAGGACCTTTACCTCACGGGCAAGCTCCTCAGCACGATCGAAAAGGTTTGTTTCCATGAGTCCAAAAGAGTAGTAGCCTTTCACGTAGCTAAGCAAAAGTGGAAAAAACAGCACATCATCCATTCAGAACTAGATTTAATCTAGGACTGAAGAACATTAGAAACAGTATTTTGACACAAAACAGCCCCTACAATGCAAGTTTCAACGAGGGTTCATGCCTGCAGAGTACAGAGCAGAGTTCTCACAGGAATTGAAAGGCCTGGAGACAACAGCATGAAAAACAGTAACAAGATGCACATCACTAGTGTTTTGAGAAGTGACATTTACATATTTGGATAAACTATAACTAAGACCTGCACAGAACAACACACAGAATTAGAAGGCTGGAAGCAAGACAGTGCTGTCACCACAGTTATTTCTTGAGAGTCTCAAAGGCATCACATGAGTGTAGCTTTCTGCACATCCTCCAGTGCCCACAGAACTACAGGAGAGCACTTCCAGGTGAAGTGACTACTGAAAACTGGTTACAATATTGTAAACTCACAAACTATCCCATTAACCAATTAAGGCCCAACATAAAGGAAAAGTAGGGATGTGATATATACTCTTAAGCATGTACCTGATGAAGTAATTTTAAAAAAAATTAACTGCTATTATATTTGCATATCTGCAGACTGCAAAACACCACTGGTTGCTTCTGCTTCTCAAAATACCTGTTGGGGCTTTGGTTTTAAACTCCTGAGGCAAAGGAATTACTAAACATGTGAGGTATGTTGCAATTGATTTATTTCATGGACTGAAATGAGTAAAAGATTTCTTTTTTCTTTTTTTTTTTGCCAAAGTAACAATTCACGTGTAACTCTACATGCCTGTAAGGTTGAAGACAAAGGGTACTTGCCAGGTTTTTATACTTAAGAAATGCTTGGCACATGGGCGTTTCCTGTTGCTTTATAATTAAGTGGACAACATCCTGCATTTCTGTAGCATTGCGTCTAGAAAAGTATATAAAAATGCAGTCAAAACTGCTAAATTGTCTGACTTCCCAGCAAACAAAACCAGCATATCGAACTTAAAAAACTAAGGGGTTTAGATTTTTCTGAGGTGAGGTAACACCTCACCTGGAGCTGGAAAAACGAGACTCCTCTGTGCTGTCAGATTCTGGGGAACCTCAGTTAGGTTTGTTATTTTAGCATTCAGTCTGTATTCTCTGCACTGTTTGTGGAAGGAAAAAAAAGGGGAAAAGACTGTGCTGGATACAGATATACAGTGCATCAGTCCACAGCAACATTCATAAAATAGTCAGAAACTTATGGGTGGCTGTGGATCACCTACTGATCTCTAAAAGTATGTCTTGAGTTGCAATGCTCACTTTTATACCCAGTTAAAAGCCTTCAAATAATTTAATAGGTCTTAAAAAAAAAATAACAAAAAACTAACTTGGGATATTTTTAGAACTATTCATTTATCAGTAGCTTCAGTGAATTACCTTTGGGTAACTTTCAGGAATGAACTGAAGAAATGTTGTACAAATTCTGCCTTCCTGTCAGTCTTTGCTGCTGCTATGGTACATCATCTCAACATTTCATTTCAGAATTCAAAATTACAGCTCCTGTCTTCCTTCCACTGATGTGCTCCACCACCCACAATGTGAGCCCCAAGCAAAATACTGGACCCATAAAAGCCCAAAGGAGCTTTGCCACTGCCCCCAGTGAGGACGTGATTTTTACATACCATGTGCTATATCCGAGAGCAAAATGTACTTAAGGAAAGTCAATTAAGGAAAAACCCTCAACAACAGTGTCAACTTGGATACAGGAGACCTGTTCTAGCTGTACTCAGGTGTGATTCACTTCTAAGCCCTTGACTTTGTCTACAAGTCTGTCGCCAACAGATGGGTCTGAACTTATAAAAAACCCACAAAGCACATTCACACCAGATAAAGAGCAATTTTCCAAAGGAAGAATGACCCACCTGCTTAGCGGATTATCAGGTGTCCAAAAAGGATAAACCCGGGCAACAGAATCTCGCATCTGTATTTGATATCCCAGGTAAAAATAAGTGTCCTGGGAAAATTTGAGGGCTAGCAGGTCAGTTGGATGGTTCTGCAGAATCTGTTCCCACAGATCACAAGCTTTTGGAAGCTGGCTATAGACAAAAAATTGGTTTTGATCACTGAAAGCACAAATACTTGCCTCTACTGTTAGGTCTAAATGCATGCTAGTCTGAAAAACAGAAAATTTAACATCAAATGACTTTTTTCCCTTGAATTTCTTAAGTCTTTTTTAAAAGTAATAGTGACATTTTCTTCACTGAGCACTCTCTGGGAAATCTTTTGAAAGAAATGTCCTTGTGCTACCACAAGTCACAGAAACACACAAGGAAAAGGAAACAAGCTTGAACAAAAAATCTAAAGATTCTCCTACAGTCTTGAACAATTTTTTACAGAGATCTACTGTAACTAATCTAAATTCATATGTGCAAAGACATCTTCCCTCTCCTCTAGTGGTAATCAAACAGTAACAGGGCTTAAGTAACTTCCTCTGTACCTTGGCTAGGAAGTGTGTGAGGTAAATCCATGCTCTTCTCTTTATTTGAAACAAATCATGAGTCATTATCTCCATGATTTCTGCAATGCACACAGATTCATCATACACCACATATATTCCTGTATCTAATATTCTGTGGAGCCAAGTCTCTGCTACGTTATATTGGACGTTATTGGAATTAAATACTTAGTTTTCTAGTTCTAAACCATATATTTCACTGATGGATCTAGGAGAGATTGGAGGGCTTACTTATATGAAGCAATAGAGGAGTTCACCTCCTACTGTGCTGCTCACTAACTAGTCGTGGCACTTGCAGTTTGGAGAGATAAACTGAAGAACAACCACTGACATCTCATCCCGATCCCTTGCTAGGTGTCTGCTCACGTCAAGCAACGCTCCTACCAGGTATTGCTTGCACCTGTGATGGCTAAAACTCTTCACAGTCCTTTACATGGGATGAGAGTGGACTTACCCACTGGCAAACATGTCCAGTGCTGACACATGGAGCTTCTCCCGCTCAGTCAGTGGCTGCGATTTTGAAAGTCTCATCATCGTTCTCATCGCACTGTCCAGCTCTTTACTGAGTCGCACTGAACTTCCAGTGCCAATCAGCTCCAGACCATTAGCGATGACATGTCCCATTGCTATGGAAAAGAACACATTGCAACTTGAGCTGTACAGCACTGCATGTAATTCATCCCTATGTAAAAATGAGGGCGAGTTGTTGGTCTGTTTGAAACAAGACTTGTATTCACAGTGATAAGGGAGGTTTCAGAAGCCTAAAGTTTTTACAGCCTTTCATTATAACCATTCACAAAGACTTGAAATGAAAAGGGAAAAAAAACCCACACAAAACCATCCCAGTCTCCTCTAAACTCTGAAGAAGTTTTACAGAATTCTACAGCCCACCATCTCCCACTGGCCTAAGCAAAGCCAGGGAAACACCACGGCACAAGGTATTAGCCAGCACTTCCCATGCAAAGAATTCCAGGCTCTACTTACTGAAATTTGGATCTGCTGCTTTCAACTTGGACAGACACCCCTCAAGACCTCCCAGGCTCTCATTGTTGGTCCAGGTTGCATACTGTAAGAAAGGGAGAGAGAGGCTTGAGGAAGCCCAAATACTTGGGGCTTCTTTTTGTCCTCCATGTTTGTAAAATCCAAAAGCAAGCAAGACAAATGAGTAAAAGACAAACTTGCCATTCAGAGAGTGTTAGTGCAGCAGGAAAAAGGACAAACCGTTTCCTTTAAAGTAGGGTGGCTACCAGCAGAACAAGCAGAACAATGCATTTCTATGGGTTGATGTCAACTGGTTGATTCTCCCATGTCAAGCAGGAGGGACACGCTGGCTGAAGCATCCCCC
>NW_009954185.1:7378384-7384281 GCF_000747805.2 Chaetura pelagica | reverse complement strand
TCCCCCCCCCCCCCCCATTAACACTCACATCACCACCGAGGCTGCAGTGCAAGCCCTGGAAAAGTCTGGGACTCGACTCCAGGAGTCTGCAGCAGACGGGAGCTGCATTCGGGCACGCAAAGACTCAGGAACACACAGACCAGGATCAAAGGCAGAGGAACAGAGGGATTCATCCCAGAATGCCGGCCACGGATGAGGAGGAGCGGGCACTTGTGATCCCTCACATTTATACTAGGTCTGAAGCCTATGCAATGGAATACTTTGATCAGTTTTGGCCACTTATCAGATCTGACCTTCCCCAAAGGAGGGTTGCAGGTGTGATCCCCTTCCTCCCTTCTATTTCCATCACAGAATAAGGTGTCTTTCAGAACCAAGTGGTGGCCTCGGTTCTGCAAAACTCTCTTAGCTGTAACTGTAAACATCAAGCGTTATCAGTCCTACAAGACACAGACTGAGCAACATGCTGCTCATTTCAGCAAGTGCAGCTACTAAGAAGAGACTTCGCTGGAAGTCAAATTACAGGAAAGGAAATTGGTTCTGTCCTGGCTCAAACCAGGATAGTACCTTAGTTATTCCCAAAAGGAACCTTTTTCTCATGGTGTGGCTCAGACGGGCCCAAAGTTAAGTTCTGGGAAAATTCACAACCAGACGGAACGTCTGCAAAATGGTTTGGTTCAGAAACCAGCACACCTGAGGCACACGAGTCCCTTGGAGAACCTTCCCCCACACGGGGATGTCTCCCCGCGCCCTCCCCTCAGCCCCAGCCCGGCCCCGCCCGGCGCCCGCCCGCACTCCCGGCGCGACCCAGGCTGAGGCTGCAGGGCCGCTCGGGAGCGCTCGGAACCGCTCGGGAGCGCTCGGAACCGCTCGGGAGCACTCGGAACCGCCGGGAGCACCGTCCGGAGCCGCTCGGACCCGCTCGGAAGCGCTCGGGCCGTTGCCAGGGCCTGCGTTCCGCGTCCCTGTGTCTGGAACGCCCCAGGCCTTCCGCCGTCAGGGCGCGCTGCTCCCGTGGCTCTGCTCCCTCCTCCGCTGCTCATGGCAATGAAGGCGCTTTTGCTCCTGCTCCCGCAGCTGCTCAGCTGCTGCCTGCGCGGCTCGGGGGGCTCCTCTCCAGGGAGCGTACCAGAAGGGCTTTGCCACGAGTTCCTCGAGGAGCCAGAGTCGACAATGGCGCGGCAAAAAGCACAGGAGCACAGGTGGCTTTCCAGAAAAGCACCTGTTCTTCGCTGTCTGTGCGGATTCACAGGCCTAGAGTCCACGTCCCTATCTTGCGCTTAAAAAGGAAGCATGCTTTTTTCTTTGTTGCCGACGTGGAAGTAAACTGCCCGGGTGAAATGCCTCTCAAGCCCCTGTGGCAAATCTACCCTGTTCCAGACACAGAAACCATTCCAGACTGGAGCAAGCCAATGAACTTGCCTTTACTGTTTACAGAAGCGATGCACCTAACTGTTCCCGGCTATACTTTAGATTACGGGCTGTATCTGATTAATTTTACTGTCACCGCAACCCCAAATATGTCCGCACCGATTCTCATGGGCTCAGATAAAGTTTATGTTAAGATTGAGAGAAGCAATCTAGAAGCAAATATTGCAGGAGGCACGTTCCGCAGAGTCGGCTTTTCTGATAATTGGACTCTTGATGGCTCCGCATCCCTCGATCCTGATTCAGAGGAAGGACTCAAGGGAATCACATTTACTTGGTACTGCACTAAAGAGGTGTCAGACTATGAAACCATGCAACTCAGCCCTGGGAAGAAATGCCACGAGGCCCAGAGTGACTTGAAATGGTTAACACCCTCAGGCCCAGTTCAAGTGATGCCACCCGAGTCCCTCCCAGGAAACACCGTGTACTATTTCCGCCTCGTGATTGAGAAGGATGAAAGGAGCAGTTATGCTGACCAAACTGTAACAGTGCAGCCTGGCTCACCACTCCTTCTGGATGTGGTGTGCATTGAAAACTGTGGTAAAGCCCTCATTCCAACAGAGAGATTTATATTGTCTGGAAAATGCCTGAACTGTAGAGCACACAGTCACCCAGCCTTCTACTGGTCCCTTCTCTCAGATGACTTGACCGAAATTACCTTTGACTGGTCTTCCAGAACCTCCACAGGGAGGTTTGGGGCCTACCTGTCTATCCGTGCTCTCACCTTCACAAAGACTACACATGGATCCTACACGCTGCTGTTAAAAGTCACCACACGGGATGGCAGGTCCGCAACCTACAGACATGCATTTACGGGGACTTCACCTCCTAGGGCTGGCCGGTGTAGCATCAACCCAAAGAAGGGTACAGCCTTTCTGACAAAATTTGTGGTCCAGTGCAGTGGGTTTTCTGACAGCAATTTACCCCTGATGTATAAAGTGATTGTAGCTTCCAACGTGCCCAAAACCACCAAAGTAACTTCTGTGGAGGAAAATACATTTGGTGCCATTTTGTACTTCGATTACGAACCTAAAACTCCTCCGTCTTTTCTCCCAGCTGCAGCACCCTCTCAGAAGGACACCTTGACACTTTACGTTCAAGTCCACAACTCCCTTGGGGTCTTTACCCAAGTGACTTTATATGTCCATGTAAAGAACCCAGCTAAGGGTCGAGCACCAGCTGAAGTGCTCCGTCAGCTGCTGAGCTCTGTGAGTGGTTTAAACGCGCCAATGGCAACTTATCTCCAGAGTAAAGATTATTTTGGTGCAAGTTATCTGGGTTACTTGGCAGCCTCCATCTTAAACTACATTAAAGCTGAACCAACTCTCATGCACTCTAAGACTCAGCTTCGGGAAACCCTGATTGAAACAGCCCTGAATGTTTCCATGGAGAGCACAAGGGAAATCAACCAAGTAGTTGCCTCTCTTTCTCTGGTCACAGAGAAAGCTGCTGAATTGAACAGCAGATCACAAGACCTTGCCATTAAGAAACTGGCAGAAGCAACTAAACTGCTCAAAAATAATGAGCCCCATTGGTCTGAGGAAGCTGAAATTCAGAGCAGTGGAATATTAAGGTCCTTGTCCAACATCCTGAGAGCTGCTCTTCTGCCTCATGAGAATGTCAAAGCGAGTCGAGTTAAAGACGTTGTCTCCATCATGGAAAATGTCGTGGAGGGAGTTTTCCAGGGCAAAGTCCCGGGAGAAACAGACACTCATGTGGAAACTAAGAACTGGAATATCACGCTGAAGAAAGAAGAAAGCCGGAACATTGCAGATTCTTTCTCTACCAAAGACACCTGCAAGAACTGCTTTTATCCATCACTGAAGAAGGGGGGTGTTTCGGGAGTGCCCGAGGATGCCGTGATTTCCACTGCTGTTTATGAGTTTGACGAAAACCCCTTCCCTTGGTTATTAGGTTCCACGTCAGAAATCGGAACAACGGTCTTGGGGTTCAAAATGGCAGAGACCAAGGCCAATGGGGAGCTACAAGGGATCATGCCTGAAGGAGCAGAAATTACTATTGCTAGGAAAGACACGCAGTTTTCAACTTTTCAGCTAGCAATGGGACCCAATAAAAACCAAACTTCCACAACTGGAGAATTTACTGTAGAAGTCAACAGAAATGCCAAGCGCATGTACTTCCAGATCCTGACCAAATTAAAAGCTGCCTTCAAGGTGCTGATCTTTAAGGGCACCAACGTCACTCACACTCATCCCATAGCCTCCTTTGAAGCTTTTCACAACATGCCAACAGTTGCAAACAAAAATGAGACAGAGGTCAATGACTGTAACATTAAGACTCCCTACATTGTCTGTCTCCCAGAGACCGTGCTGACAGACGCAGCTCAAGGAATCACCACAGACACGTATAACATCTCCATTGTCCTGGAGGCACCCTCTGTCGTAAGGCATAAGACCAAGAAACTGGTGACCATTCATGTTTTTAGTGATCAGTGCGTGTTTCTGGATGGGATTGAAAGTACCTGGAGAGAAGACACATGCAGGCTTGGCTCCTTGACCGACTCACAGAGGGTCCACTGCGTTTGCGATATGAAGCAGACTGAGTTCAATGACACTGCCCCAGATGGATCCACGTTCAGCATCAGGTTCCTGGCAGCCAAAATACTTGTTACTCCCAGAAGAGTAGATCTGAGGAAAACCCTGACAGCACACATACATCAAAAACCAGTGACATGCTTAGCAAGAAAAAGGAAGTGGAATAACGGAAGCTTTTAAAAAATAAATTGTTTATTTATGAGCACTTATTTGAAACACGAGTATCAGAGAGTCCCGCTCTTTAGTACAAAATCTTTCCTCACTCATATGACGAGATGACCCATTTTTCTCCCATTTATTTTTCTGTTCTTGAGCTCCAAATGTTGCTGAGGTCTTCTCTAAGGCTGCCTATTGAGTACCCTGGGAAAAAAGGCCAGGCCCACTCGTTTTTGATGTTTAGCAGGTCAGAACACATGCCTGAGCCTTTGAAATACTGCTATTTCAAATAATTTTAGAGCATTACTAACCCCATGCCAGCCAGAGCTGGCACACACGGGAACTGGTGCCCATTTCACAGAGGTGAAGCACCAGGTGTAAGCTCGGGAGTTGGAGTAGAACTCTCGCCTCTGGCGGAGCACAGGCTGAGGTAGGAACAAAAATGGACTGAAAACACTGATAAATCCTTCCTACTCAGAGCATAAGGACTGAAAAAGACAGCACAAGGTAGCAGGTTGTAACCCAGCAATTTGAACATACAACTTCACAACACTGCTCTGCATTGGTATACAGAAGGTTTTCTTATCCTGTCCCTCGGAACTACAGATTCCCACTATATAGCCAGGGTGGTGGGAGGGGGCATTTAGTAGTAGTTTTCTGTCTTGTAAAACTGTCCCTGCACACTGGTCACTGTGTGACCTCTTGTAAGGAAACACTGTCCAAGTCAGCTGGGGAGACTGGCTGCCTAGGTCAAAGCCCTCATTTCTTATTAATAAAGATGGGGGCCGTCGCCACGCGTGCCGTGCGTCGCGCTGCTTTCCCCTTCGGTCCAGAAAAACACACGGGGCTTGTGGCAAAAAGGGAGCGTACCAGAAGGGCTTTGCCACGAGTTCCTCGAGGAGCCAGAGTCGACAATGGCGCGGCAAAAAGCACAGGAGCACAGGTGGCTTTCCAGAAAAGCACCTGTTCTTCGCTGTCTGTGCGGATTCACAGGCCTAGAGTCCACATCCCTATCTTGCGCTTAAAAAGGAAGCAAGCTTTTTTCTTCTTTGCTGATGTAGAAGTAAACTGCCCAGGTGAAATGCCTCTCAAGCCCCTGTGGCGAATCTACCCTGTTCCAAACACACAAACCATTCCAGACTGGAGCAAGCCAATGAACTTTTCTTTAATATTCAGTACAGATACAACGCACCTAACTGTTCCCGGCTATACTTTAGATTACGGGCTGTATCTGATTAATTTTACTGTCACCGCAACCCCAAATATGTCCGCACCGATTCTCATGGGCTCAGATAAAGTTTATGTTAAGATTGAGAGAAGTGATCTAGAAGCAAATATTGCAGGAGGCACGTTCCGCAGAGTCGGCTTTTCTGATAATTGGACTCTTGATGGCTCCGCATCCCTCGATCCTGATTCAGAGGAAGGACTCAAGGGAATCACATTTACTTGGTACTGCACTAAAGAGGTGTCAGACTATGAAACCATGCAACTCAGCCCTGGGAAGAAATGCCATGAGGCCCAGAGCGACTTGAAATGGTTAACACCCTCAGGCCCAGTTCAAGTGATGCCACCCGAGTCCCTCCCAGGAAACACCGTGTACTATTTCCGCCTCGTGATTGAGAAGGATGAAAGGAGCAGTTATGCTGACCAAACTGTAACAGTGCAGCCTGGCTCACCACTCCTTCTGGATGTGGTGTGCATTGAAAACTGTGGTAAAGCCCTCATTCCAACAGAGAGATTTATATTGTCTGGAAAATGCCT
>NW_009954185.1:7371634-7377830 GCF_000747805.2 Chaetura pelagica | reverse complement strand
GACAAAATTTGTGGTCCAGTGCAGTGGGTTTTCTGACAGCAATTTACCCCTGATGTATAAAGTGATTGTAGCTTCCAACGTGCCCAAAACCACCAAAGTAACTTCTGTGGAGGAAAATACATTTGGTGCCATTTTGTACTTCGATTACGAACCTAAAACTCCTCCGTCTTTTCTCCCAGCTGCAGCACCCTCTCAGAAGGACACCTTGACACTTTACGTTCAAGTCCACAACTCCCTTGGGGTCTTTACCCAAGTGACTTTATATGTCCATGTAAAGAACCCAGCTAAGGGTCGAGCACCAGCTGAAGTGCTCCGTCAGCTGCTGAGCTCTGTGAGTGGTTTAAACGCGCCAATGGCAACTTATCTCCAGAGTAAAGATTATTTTGGTGCAAGTTATCTGGGTTACTTGGCAGCCTCCATCTTAAACTACATTAAAGCTGAACCAACTCTCATGCACTCTAAGACTCAGCTTCGGGAAACCCTGATTGAAACAGCCCTGAATGTTTCCATGGAGAGCACAATGGAAATCAACCAAGTAGTTGCCTCTCTTTCTCTGGCCACAGAGGAAGCTGCTGAATTGAACAGCAGATCACAAGACCTTGCCATTAAGAAACTGGCAGAAGCAACTAAACTGCTCAAAAATAATGAGCCCCATTGGTCTGAGGAAGCTGAAATTCAGAGCAGTGGAATATTAAGGTCCTTGTCCAACATCCTGAGAGCTGCTCTTCTGCCTCATGAGAATGTCAAAGCAAGTCGAGTTAAAGACGTTGTCTCCATCATGGAAAATGTAACGGATGTAGTTTTCCAGGGCAAAGTCCCGGGAGAAACAGACACTCATGTGGAAACAAAGAACTGGACTATCACGCTGAAGAAAGAAGAAAGCCAGAACATTGCAGATTCTTTCTCTACCAAAGACACCTGCAAGAACTGCTTTTATCCATCACTGAAGAAGGGGGGTGTTTCGGGAGTGCCCGAGGATGCCGTGATTTCCACTGCTGTTTATGAGTTTGACGAAAACCCCTTCCCTTGGTTAGGTTCCACGTCAGAAATTGGAACAACGGTCTTGGGGTTCAAAATGGCAGAGACCAAAGCCAATGGGGAGCTACAAGGGATCATGCCTGAAGGAGCAGAAATTACTATTGCTAGGAAAGACACGCAGTTTTCAACTTTTCAGCTAGCAATGGGACCCAACAAAAAACAAACTTCTACAACTGGAGGATTTACTGTAGAAGTCAACAGAAATACCAAGCGCATGTACTTCCAGATCCTGACCAAATTAAAAGTTGCCTTCAAGGTGCTGATCTTTAAGGGCACCAACGTCACTCACACTCATCCCATAGCCTCCTTTGATGCTTTTCACAACATGCCAACAGTTCCAAGCAAAAATGAGACAGCAATCATTGACTGTAACGTTAAGACTCCCTACATTGTCTGTCTCCCACAGACCGTGCTGACAGACGCAGCTCAAGGAATCACAACAGACACGTATAACATCTCCATTGTCCTGGAGGCACCCTCTGTCGTAAGGCATAAGACCCACGATCTGGTGAGCATTAATGTTTTTAGTGATCAGTGCGTGTTTCTGGATGGGATTGAAAGTACCTGGAGAGAAGACACATGCAGGCTTGGCTCCTTGACCGACTGGCAGAGGGTACACTGCATTTGTGATATGAAGCAGACTGAGTTCAACTACACTGCCCCAGATGGATCCACGTTCAGCATCAGGTTCTTGGCAGCCAAAGTTCTCGTTACTCCCAACAGAGTAGATCTGGGAAAAACCCTGATAGCAGACATACCTGAAAACCCAGTGACACTCCTCACGGTGCTCTTCATTTTGGCCCTCTACTCCCTTTTGTCCCTCTGGGCCATGAGAAAAGACAAGGCTGACAGGGAGGGCAAAAACAGGATTATCGTTCTGCCAGACAACGACCCCTTTGACAAGCTGAGCTTTTTGGTCACTTTATACACAGGCAGTCGCTGGGGAGCTGGAACCACAGCGGATGTCTTTCTTCAGCTCACTGGCCAGAGAGGAACCAGTAACGTCCATTGTTTACGGCACCCATGTTGTCAGTCTTTCCAACAAGGAAGCATTGATTGCTTTCTGTTAACAACTAAAATGGACCTGGGAGACATTTGCTCCTTCAGGGTCTGGCACAATAACAAGGGCCCATCTCCAAGTTGGTTCTTGAGCAGAGCCAAAGTTGAGAATATGTCCACCGGGAAGACCTGGTTCTTCATGTGCAGGAAATGGCTCTCTCTCGAGAAGAGTGATCACCTACTAGAAAGGACATTTTCCGTCACCAACCTCAAGACACCTCTGCCCAGAATTGACTTTTTTTTAATTGATCTTGCCAACAGCCTGGCAGCAAGCCATACGTGGCTCTCCATTTTTGCTAACGTTGTCATTGGCCCTTTCAGCAGACTCCAGAGGTTGTCTTCTTGTTTAGCAGTATTATTATTAAGCTTGTTTCTTAACATTATCTTCTTTAATGCTGGCAACATAGAAGACTCTCCAACACACTTGACGTATCTGAGACCAATTGCTGTAGGGATTGAGTGTGCGTTTCTTACCATACCTGTGGAAGCAATTATACTTGCCTTATTTAAGTATTCCCCAAAGGAACCTTCTTCTCATGGTGTGGCTCAGACGGACCAGAAGTTAAGTTCACCATCTGGGAAGTTCCTGTCTGGAAAACTTCAGAACCTGAAGGAACGTCTGCAAAAACGGTACCGTTCGGAAACTTCAGCACAACTGAGGAACATTAGTCCACTGGAGAACCTTCCTGGTCCCAGCAACTCACAGAGCCCACCATGTTCTGGAAAGACAGGTCCCCAAAACAGGAACAACTGCACAATTTCTGAAAAAGATGCAAATATAATTGGAAGAGAGGAGCAGGCGACAACCGCAAATTCCCCTCCGATGTCTGAGGCCTGCCAGAGAAGGCCACCGTCAAACTCTGGTTTTAGTAGTAACTATGCAGAAGTAGAGGGCAACTTGCAGAAGGAGAGGAAACCACTAAGCATTACTTCCCCACCCTCTCACAAGAGACAGCACAGAGTTTTGTGGTGGTGTTCCGCCTACCTCTCGTGGGCACTAATTATAGTTGTCACTGGGGTATCATCATTCTTCATTGTGCTCTATGGTTTGTCTTACGGCTATCAGACTTCACTAGAGTGGCTTTTAGCATCTGCAGCCGCCTTTATTAAGAAAGTGCTTTTCTTCCCAGTTCTAAAAAGCAGTCTTTTCACAGCCTTCAGGACAGTCTCTCCAAAATACTGCGAAAACATAATGTGGTTAAGTCCGCAAAAGCATCCTGAGATGAAGCTGGCTAAAGACACAATGAGTGCTGACAAGATAAGAGAGATGCACATGAAACTTGCTAAAATCAGAGGCACCAAGCAGTATAAGCCTTTGGAAGCTGATGAAATTGCAAAGATGCTGAAAAGGGCAAAAATTAAAGCCAAAGCATTTACTTGCACCATAGGTTTCATCAGTCACCTTGTCTTTTTAACACTGCTCTTAAATTCTGCCTGTTCCAGTGAGAACACCAACAGCTTCCTCTACAACCGGTTCATCCACAGCCAAGTCTCTCCACGACTCTCCAGCGTAGAGAAGCTAGACCACATCTATGTGTGGGTGAAAGATGTGCTCTTGCCTTTGATCCACAATGAAATTCAGCCAACCTTTCTTCCTGACAGCTGGTCCAAAATCATTGGCTTGCCTAGGATGAGGCAAGTGCGAGCCAAAGGTACGGAGAAAAAATGTTTCCATCCTTACAGCTTTTTAAATAACTTTGTGATCAGTAAAAGCCACTGTCTGCACAAGTATGGCAGTGATATCCCAGAGGAAGGTGACTACGCTGGCACTTGGACAAAGCTTGCCAACCAGTCAGTTCCCAAGGACAACAGCAGTTACAGCGGGTTCACGTACCAGCCAAACAGGACTCCATGGACGTATCCTTCACATGGAGATTTGCACACATACGGACCAGAAGGATACACATTTTACTTTTTCCCTGAAGAAGGAAGTCCTAATTCGACAACGAGGCTGGATGCTCTACAGCAGAGCAACTGGCTTGATGACAAGACATGGGCTGTGATCATGGAACTAACAACATTTAACTGTGATGCAGAGCTCTTTTGCACAATCTCAGTCATATTTGAAATGTCTCACTTTGGGATCTTAAAACCAAGTCTGGCAGTACACTCTTTTGCACTGCCCATTTTTCACCAGCAAACTAGAGCTCAAATGGCTGTGTTTGTCATTGTTGTTGCCTTTCTGTTAATTTACATTGCAGAGGAGCTGCACACCATCAGCCAAGAGAAAAAAGATTACGTGAAGAACATTTCCAATATCATCAGCTTTGGCTTTAAAGCAGTATTCCTCCTGGCTGTTTGTTTAAAGGTCATGAAGTTTAAGGTTGGAGCAGATATAGTGAAGTTTTACTTACTTCACCCAAATGATTTCATTCCTTTCCACGCCGTTTCTCATTTGGACCAGATTTTACGGATTACTATGGGCTTTTTAGTATTTCTTGTCATTTTGAGAACTCTAAAATATGCCAGGTTCCTTCATAATGTGCGCCTGGCGCAAAGATCCCTCTTGGCAGCCCTTCCCGCCATCTCCTCCATGGCCCTGGTGCTGGTGGTGCACATTTTTGTGTTTACAGCTTCTGGCTACCTTGCCTTTGGGCAGCATGAGTGGAATTACAGTAACATGATTCGCTCAGCTCAGACCATCTTCTCCTTCTGCATCTCAGCTTTCAGAGATACTGCCTTTTCATCCAACAGGCTGCTGGGTAGTCTCTTCCTAGCCTCCTTCACGGTGGGGATGCTCTGTGTCCTGATCAATCTCTTCCGTGCTCTTGTGGTGTCTGCCTATAGAGACACGAAATGGCGCAACTATAAGGAAACATCTGATGAATCAAAAATTGTTGCTTTTGTATTTCAAAGGCTCAAGCAGGTGTTTTACCCTCTGACCTGCAAAAAATCCAAAACCATTTGGCCTGGCTTTTTTGCCAGGGTACTCAATAGGCAGCCTGAGAGAAGACCTCAGCAACATTTGGGGCTCAAGACCAGAAAAATAAATGGGAGAAAAATGGTTTATCTTGTCATATGAGTGAGGAAAGGTTTTGTACTAAAGAGCTGGACTCTCTGATACTCGTGTTTCAAGTAAGTGCTCATAAATAAACTATTTATTTTTTAAAAGCTTCCATTGCTCCACTCCGCTTTCTTGCTAAGCACGACCTTCTGTCTCATGGCATTACTAAACCCATACCAGGTAGAGCCAGCACACACGGGAACTGGTGCCCATTTCACAGAGGTGAAGCACCAGGCGTTAGCTCAGGAGTTGGAGTGGAACTCTCGCCTCTGGCGGAGCACAGGCTGAGGTAGGAACAAAAATGGTCTGAAAACACTGATAAATGCTTCCTACTCAGAGCATAAGGACTTAAAAAGACAGCACAAGGTAGCAGGTTGTAACCCAGCAATTTGAACATACAACTTCACAACACTGCTCTGCATTGGTATGCAGAAGGTTTTCTTACCCTGTCCCTCGGTACTACAGATTCCCACTATATAGCCAGGGTGGTGGGAGGGGGCATTTATTAGTAGTTTTCTGTCTTGTAAAACTGTCCCTGCACACTGGTCACTGTGTGACCTCTTGTAAGGAAAGACTGTCCAAGTCAGCTGGGGAGACTGGTTGACTGGGTGAAAGCCCTCATTTCTTATTAATAAAGCTGGGGGCAGTCTCCAGGCAGTTCAGCAGTTTTTTATACAAACACACCACAGGACATAGATAGATAGATAGATAGATAGATAGATAGATAGATAGATAGATAGATATAGTATGTGCTTTACTTAGAACGGGGCAAAATTCCTGAAGCATCTAGAGAGTTCCCTCTGCTCGTTATAGTATCATTGAACTATGAAACATATGTCACCAGTGCCTAGGCTGCCTTTCTCCAAGTGAAGGCCCTGATCCACCACGCATACACCATCAATTCCCTGGGTGCCCTACTTTTAAATCCAAGCAAGAAATTCACTAACCAATAAGAATAGAATAACCAGGAATGGGTATTAGCTAGGTGGGGCAAACCAGCCAAACGTGTACAAAGGCACAGAGCTTTGTGACTGGGGGAACAGCTCTATGGGTATGCAAATCTCACTTTATGCCCAAAACCTTCACTAAGTCTTG
>NW_009954185.1:7369432-7371279 GCF_000747805.2 Chaetura pelagica | reverse complement strand
CCTTCCCCGCCTTTATTGTAACCAGGGGCTCTCATGGGGAATTTAATTCCACCCCTGGTTCCCATCAATCTGAGTCTCTATCATGTCGGGGACACCAATCTATTGCCAGTATTTCAGACCTAGAGGGGCCTGTTCTGCCAGAAGTTCTGCCAGAGGTTCGGCCAGGGATCTGGGGACAATCCCTTTTCCAGTGCCCTTCTCGATTACAATGTGCACACTGTTTTAACCCTACCAGGGCTCGATTTCTGCGATCCCTCATAGACAATGATCTTGCACATCTCACTCTGCCCTGGCCTCTGCTTTTTGTTTGCAATGACTCCTGCAATTTGACTCTGTTACGCAGGGCTGACTGACCTATAAACAGCATGATAAACACCTTTTGGTTAGCTTCAAGGTCCAAATCTATTCATTTCCTAGCAGTCTCAGAGAGCATCTCAAAAGAGATTGAAAGTTCCTTGTCAGACCCCTGTCTAACCTCACACAAAAGGTTTGTTTTTCTGTTGATGAGTCCTATGCCTAACCCCGTACAAGATTGATTGGTGACATCACTTAAGTCTGTCCAGGTCCTTTTTGGAGGTAGGAACCCAGCCCAGGTTCTCACTGGGCAAAACCTGGTTAATGTAGTAGCTCACTGTCTCTGGATTAGCTCCATAGGCCCCACAGACTCTTTCCAGTTTAACAGGTCCAATGTTTAAAAGGGATATTCTCATAAACCAGTTGCTCCTCCACCCTTACTGCTTCTCTTAAAGGGGCTTAAACAGCTGGACACTGTCCCCTCATTCTCCTGGCCACCAGACTGAAATCCATATCCCCTGATTGCCCACTTGCCCGTCTTTCACTCCCAGCCCGTCTTTTCCTTCTTGGTGAGGAGTGGAGTTCCTAAGACAGGAGAATTTATCTGCTAGCCAGGTTCTCACTGGGCAAAACCTGGTTAATGTAGTAGCTCACTGTCTCTGGATTAGCTCCATAGGCCCCACAGACTCTTTCCAGTTTAACAGGTCCAATGTTTAAAAGGGATATTCTCATAAACCAGTTGCTCCTCCACCCTTACTGCTTCTCTTAAAGGGGCTTAAACAGCTGGACACTGTCCCCTCATTCTCCTGGCCACCAGACTGAAATCCATATCCCCTGATTGCCCACTTGCCCCTCTTTCACTCCCAGCCCCCCATAATACCAAGGTGGAGGGAAGGAGCTGAGGGTACCAAAAACTGTGTATCTTCTACACTGTCATTCCCTTCCCCCTATTAGCTGCAATATGGTATTGTTATAAAAACATAGTTCAAAGCCGTGGCCATTTTCTTCCATCTTTCAGGGTATAAAGTGGCCACCAACGATTACAATACATGTTTTTCTTTCCAGACAAGGCGTTACTCCCAAGCTTATTCCAGTTTCCCAGAGCACATCCTACTGGTGAAAATTTGGTAACGTCACCTTCTGCTGAGGACAGGTCACCCATTTTAATAACACAGATATGAGACACAAGTGAAGCAAAGAGACAACAGACACAAGCGAAACAGAAACTTGCCTTTTAACAATTACCAGACGCACGTGAAACACAATTAAGACTCCTACCAATGACCGAACAAGCTACTAAGAGAAGCACTCTCAAAACCTCTCCTACGCGTACCTAAGCGTTGGTTACGATTCACTAGGAGGGGACAAACGAAGTCAACGAGGTTCTCCGGCGTCTCCGAAACAGCTGTTTCTTGTGACATGGGGTATATCCACACACGGGCTGCTGCTTCTGGAGTTCAACCCCCTCCGCGCCGGCTGCTCCGCTCCCGCTCCCGGCCCGCCCTGCCCGCACGGGGCGGGGAAGGAGCCCCGTTCCGTGCTCCGGCGCGGCT
>NW_009954185.1:7343658-7369118 GCF_000747805.2 Chaetura pelagica | reverse complement strand
TGGAAGGCGCCCGCTGCGCCGCCCCCCTCCCGCCGCACCGCCGTGGTGGTCCCGGCGGCACCGGCGCCGGTACCGGTGGGTACCGCGCAGTTTGGGTGGGTGGGGAGAGACCCGGTGAGCCTGGCCGAAGCAGCAGCGGGGCCCCAGGGACGGGAGGGACACCCGGAGCTCCCGGGAGCGGGTCCCGCGAACACGTAGTCATGGAGCGGTTTGGGCTGGAAGGGGCCTGAAGGATCCTCTGGTTCCAACCCCCCTGCATGGGCAGGGACACCTCCCAGGTTGCTCAGAGCCCCGTCCAACCCGGCCCTGAGCACTTCCCGGGAGGGGGAAGCCACAGCCTCCCTGTGCAACCTGGGCCAGCATCTCAGCACCCTCGCAGTGAATAATTTATTCCTGGTGTCTAACCTACACCTCCCCTCTTCCGGTTTAAAGCCATTACCCATGTCCCGCTACTACGTGCCCTTGTAAAAGTCCCTCTCCAGCTTCCCTGTAGCCCCTTCAGATCCCAGAAGACCACTATGAGGTCTCCCTAGGGCCTTCTTTTCTCCAGGCCAAACAATTATCACCACTACCAATATATTATGACCAACATAGGAGTATGGGTGTGAATGAATCTTTACCTTCGGCAGACGGCGCACCTGGGATCTGAAAAAGGTTTCTCCTTTCTTTTCTTCTTAACAGCTGACTTCCCTCTCTGGAAGAGGGGTGGCAATAGCCCCCTGCAGGACAGGACCCCGACGGGCCCATCTGTTGCTGTGGAGCCAGAGGACAGGGCTTCTCCATCGCAGCAGAAAGACAGCAAGGAGCTGAAGCCTTGCTGCAGAGGTGGGAGAGCAGTGTGCAAACCCCTGCTTAGCTCGGAGTGGAAAAGGTTTAAAATATGCAACATTTTCACTTCTCACCTCCAGAGTGCCTGACTCACTAGAGCATAAGCTACTCTGAATGGCAGACCCCCCCCCCCTTCAATCTGCAGAAGCAAATGTGAGAAGAGCCTAGGGCAAGAGGGAGCATGAGCCTCCTGAGAGTTGCCTGCTGACCAGGAGGTTACTGCTCAACAGGAGACACTGATTTTTTTTCTCAACACAAGGGTTTCAGTATACAGTATATACTTTGTTTAATGGACTGTAGTGGCCAGAGGTTGCTTTTTATGAGGAACTTTGGGAGCTGGGGCTAGAGGATGCAGCCTTGAAGGGGACTGTGGATTCTTAGGAATCCATAGGAATGTTCAGAGCTGTTTGAGGGCACATAAACAAAGAATGAGCTTTAAGGAGCTTCAGGAACTTAGGGGAAACCCTTATTTCCTGTGATAAGTATGCCTTTCAGTATGAGGTTGCACCTGAACAAGATGGTGTTGGGATCACAGCTTTGGACTTAAAGGACTGTAGAGCCATGGAAACAGTCATGTATTCAGCTCCCTATGAAAAAAAAATAAAAATGAGGGGTAGGCAGGAAGTTTGCAAGATGTGTAAGAGACAGAGTATCACAGTTTCTGAATTTGCTCTGAGAACCCCAGTAAATATCTCTGTATCTCAGTCATGCTAGAAATGGTCTCTCTGCTTAAGGTGAGAAGTTAATCATGTGGCTTTCCTTCACACCTAATCCAGACTTAATTGCTAGCCTGTTACTTGTCTCTTAAGGGACTTGGGCTCGTAGGAGAGTCTTTATAAGGACTGCAAAATGCCATCAAACTAAAATAAATTGTGGCTTGGGTGTGATGGACTAAATGATCTCTTGAGCTGTCTTTCATCCCTAGGCATCTATGAAGCAAAGAATTTTATTTATGTACTAATAATTAGCTATACCACTACTTGCAGGTTTGTGCATTGTTTAATTTTGTTTTCAGTTAGGATTTTTCCTCTGCTGTAATATTACCAATATACCTCCTTAGAGGGACCACTAGAAGCATGCCAGTGCAGAGATACCATATGCCGATTAATTTCCCTTAATTGGTATAGTTAAAAAATTGTATTGATATGAACCCCTTTTTGTCAGCATAACTAATTCTACATGAAAACCTTATACTACTATATCCTTACAATTGAAGTCTTATGTTTTATATAGACAATATTTAAGACTTTCATGCTCCAGGAGACTATGTAAAAAATGTTGTTTTCCTCATGCCTTAATTTACCACATAAAGGGAGAAGTTTACCAGGTCAAGTAGCAGTTGTAACAAGAACCTTACTTTATATTTTGCCTCACGTCACGTTTTGCCTCAAATGGAGTCAGGGTACACATCTATAAATACAACAAGTTTGCATCATGAACAGTGGAGAATCCCCTGAAAGTTTTCCTCTACACAGATGGAGGTTGCTTGGAGGTGTTGACCAAGTAAGAGTTTTATTTGATAATGTAGGAATAGATTTGGATTCTGCTGTTAACCTGTCTTGAAACATGACTTTGCTTCCCAGGCTTGTTGGGATGCTGAACTTTCTAGCCCGTATGGTACTTTTGCACCAGCCTGTTTGGTGAACCAGTACTTTTACTGGCACAAAAATCAATGAAACAGAAAAGGTGAGGAGCACCCCAGAACTCCCAATAGATAAGAACAAACCTGAGATTTGGATAAGAAATGTCAGTTATCTATGTGATTGCAATGGTTTTGGGTTGCTTTTGGTTTTTTTGCTCTGGGCCAGGATAAAGCAAGAGAGGGTCAGTCAGTGTATTGTTATGTTCCTTTTCTCAATGCCTGCTGAAAGCATTTTTTATCTGCTCTGTGTTCTTTTTTACTGGCCAGCTAACACATGAACCATGCTGCCTCCTATAAAGTCTCCTAACTACATACCATAATATTTTTCCACTAAGCTGTCTTCCCCACCTGTTGATTTGTTGTAACTTTCCTAACAGCTGAGTAAAGTTATTGCTAATTTGACCACACTTAAAGGTGTTCATATGTGCAAAAGGAAACATGCAGTTAAATCTATCTAGCTATAACCAGTACTTAAAAAAATTAATGTAAACATACAGCATATACATTTTCTATCAAGACCCCATCAGTTCTGCTGTATTGGCTCCACTCTCCAGTTCACACTTTTCTCTTGGACCTCACTGAAATCCTAGTCAGACCCATCTGGGCTTGCTGAATAGAGATCTGAAGCCAAAGGGAAGTTATTTAAATATCTGTGACAGATTGAGGATGCTTGCTAATTCTCACTGGATTTTTAGCTTCTTGGGCAAAAAGAACTGCAGTGATTTTATACATCTGCCCTAGAACGTGACCCAGTGGGAGCAGTCCACTCTGGTTATAATAACTTCTAGGATCCACACATCTCCATCCATTATTAAATTTGCCACATATGAAAAACTTGCCTTCCTCCTGTTTTACCTGTGAATGAACAAGGCAATATATTTGTCCAAAAGAACTTCTGGATGGGAACAGCATAAGCACACATGCTCTGTAGAACAGGCTGAACAAAAGAGATGGCCTGGCTGTCTGTGATAAAGTATGTCTCCTACCTGTCTAAGAACAAGTATCATTGATCTGTGTTGTACAGGAAATTATGGAAGTGGTTCTTGTATGTATGCCTTGATATCTATTTGATGAGAAAGTGTCAGGTGTCAGAACTAAGTGCAGCCTTAGTACCTTCATGTTTTTTCAGCAAAGTAATCCATGTATTGGTTGGGAAACAAAGTCTTCCTGAGAGGAGCAAACTGACTAACCTGAAAACCTGCTAAAATTCCTGGTGTTTGTGCCTGGCTAAATGTATGGTAGGTACAGGTCTTTACTCTCAGGCTTTCTTGAAGCTGGCACTCTTTACCCCATTCCCCCCCCCATCCCCCCCAAACCCCACTCCTCCCGAAATTTTTGTTAGTGTTTTCTTTTATTTTTGGACGTTTTGCTTTACTTTGTTATGCAGTCCTCAACTTGAGATGAGTCCTAACAAACTGAGAGCCTCAGTCACATTTTATTGGAAAGAACTCTGGTCACAGGGGAAAGTGGGCACTGGCTGTCACAGCAAGGTCAGTGTAACATGCAACCCCACACAGTGGGGGCTCAGTATTTCCTTACAGTACCAACTTTGCTTTCTATAGGGAGATAAATCACTGAAGCTGTATTTATTTATTTCATGATTGTTTCAAGTCCCAGTGTCTTATTTCCTGAAACACTGTGTTAGCATCTCCTCGTGTATTTCCACAAAATCTTGGTGTTCTATTTTTAGGCTCTGTTGGAAAAATATTGCACTAAGTTTAGATTGTGCTTAACCAAGCTGATACTGTCAGCAATACACGTGGTCCTCCATAACTTTTCTTAAATAACAACTTAAAAGGAGTCATCATCAGTTATATATTAATAGAGCCTTACTGTCTTTTTCTTCTGCTCTATGGATATTACTCTAACAAAGCTATAATAGGGATCTACAGTTTGGAAGGAACATAAAATTAGTTCAAGGCAGGGGGTAACCTATGGCCATAGCATGTTTATTTATTGTGGCTCCACCAGCAGGGAGATTTAATGAAATCAGACCTTTGGTCTGGTTTCCCTGTTTTGGCAAGGAATAGCTATAACCCAGAGCTGACATTCACTTCAGTGAACATTTCAGTGTTTGGATCTCCTCTGCTACCTCCTCTCCAGTAAGTCCCTGTAACTGTGCTGTGAGAAGAGCAACAGCTTGTATGAGGACATACAGAGAGAAAATTCAAAAGGCAAAAGCCCAGCTGGAGCTCAATCTCGCCACAACCATCAAGCACGATAAAAAAAAAAAAAACTTTTACAAAGATATTTACAGCAAAGAGAGAAGCAGGGAGAATCTCCATCCCTTACTGGATGAGGAGGGAAACATGACAACCAGGGGTGAAGAAAAGGCTGAGATACTTAACGCCTTCTTTGCCTCCATCTGTAATAGTCAGACCAGCTGCCCTCAGGGTATTCATCCTCCTGAGATGGAATATAAGGATGGAGAGCAGAACAACGCCCCACACAATCCATGAGGATACAGTCACAGACCTGTTGCAGCACCTAGACACTCAAAAGTCTATGGGGCCAGGTGGGATTCACCCAAGGGTACAGAGAGAGCTGGCAGAGGAGATTGCCAAGCCTTTCTCTATCATCCATCAGCAGTCCTGGGTAGCAGGGGAGGTCCCAGACAACTGGAGGCTTGCCAATGTGACGAGCACCTACAGGAAGGGCCCGAAGAAGGATCCTGAGAACTACAGGCCTGTCAGCCTGACCTCAGTACCAGGGAAAATCACGGAGAGGCTCATCTTAAGTGTGCTCACATGGCAAGTGCAGGATAGCTATGGAATCAGGCCCAGCTAGCATGCGTTCAGGAATGGCAGGTCCTAGTTGACTAACTTGACCTGCCTGGTGGATGAGGGAAGAGCTGTGGATGTTGTCTATCTGGGCTTTGGAAAGGCCTTTGACACTGTCTCTCACAGCATTCTTCTAGAGAAGCTGGTGGCTCATGGCATAGACTGGTACACACACTCTGCTGGGTAAAAAACTGGCTGGCTGTCCCAGCTCACAGAGCTGTAGTGAATGGGATCCAGCTGGCAGCCCCTCACCAGTGGTGTCCCCCAGCGTTCAGTTTTGGTCTTGTTCAGTATCTTTATTAATTACCTAGATGAGGGGAGGGAGTGCTTCCTAAGTTTGCAGATGACACTAAGCTGGGAGGAAGTGTTGACTTGCTTGAGGGTAGGAAGGCTCTGCAGAGAGACATGGACAGGCTGGACCGATGGGCCAAGGCCACTTGTATGAGGTTTAACAAGGCCAAGTGCCGGGTCCTGCACTTTGGTTATAACAAGCCCATGCAAAGCTACAGGCTTGGGGAGGAGTGCTTGGAAAGCTCGATGATGGAGAAGGACCTGGGGGTGCTGGCTGACAGCCAACTTAACATGAACCAGCAGTGTGCCCAGGTGGCCAAGAAGGCAACCGCATCCTGACCTGCATCAGGAATAGCATGGCCAGAAGTAGTGAGGTAAGCCCTTGTACTTGCCATTGGTGAGGCTGCACCTCAAGTACTTTGTGCAGAGGCTGAGGGAACTGGGATTGCTTAGTTTGAAGAGGAGGCTGAGGGGAGACCTCATTGTTCTCTACAACTACCTGAAAGGAGGTTGTAGGGAGGTGGGAGTTGGGCTCTGCTCTCAAGTGAACAATGACAGGATGAGAGGAAATGGCCAGAAACTGCACCAGGGGAGGTTTAGCCGGGATATTAGAAATAATTTCTATACCAAAAGAGTGGTTGGACAGTGGAATAGGCTGCCCAGGGAGGTGGTGGAGTCACAATCCCTGGAAGTATTTAAAAGAAACGAAGATATAGTGCTTAGCAACATTATTTAAGCACTGAACAGGTAAATTAGGTTATGGTAGGGGGATTTAGATTATGGTTGGACTTGATGATCCTTGATGGTCCCTTCCAACCAGGATCATTCTGTGATTCTAAGCTTGCTTTGTCTTCCTTTAATTTCTAGGTCATTTAACATACAAAATGTTAACATGGCATCATGGATGATGATGCAGTAAGCTTTGTAGTCTGCTTAGGAAAGCATGTTCAAAGAGAAGAGGAATTAGGGGGATTGAGCAGAAAACCAGATATTCTGGGGGGGAAGGAAAGGAACTAATGATACTGTAGTTCTCCCTCTCTGTCAGGATTGCTGTTACACAGCAAAGAGATCCACTGTGCCCCTGCAACCACACATGAAGAAGCCACCATGCATGCTTGGGCAGTTTGCTTTTATTTTATGCTATCATTCTGTCGTCCTGTGTGATTCACTTTTGCAAGAGAGTCACTCTGAACAGCTGAGGTGCTGGAACGAGAATTCCACCCAGCTAGAAACCGTGCTACTGCCAGCCACTGGCATGTACAGAGCTGGTATGTCCACTAGAGGACAGTGGAGTGTACCGGTTCATCAGTGCCTTGTTGCAGCATTCCTGTGTGAAGCTGTTAAATTCTCACCTAATTTGAGCTGCTTCTTAAATGCTGTCTAATTCAGAGCTTGCTGCCTGCCACATTCAAGTAAGGACTCCTTGGGATAGATTTTTTTTAAGCGTTGTTTTTTCAGCTTTCTTAAACCATGCATCTCATCAACAGATGTTTTTTTGAGATTCATCTTGTGTTTATAAAGTCTTTTTACTTCAGGAAGGGGTTTGATTTGTCTCCTCTCCTTCTGCTGACATACCCTCTTGACCACATGGGCTGTTTATCCTGCTTCCACGGGGAGTCCACACAAGCTGTTGTTAAAAAGCAGTGAGCTCTATGAGCCACACCTAGAGGGAAGCCTGTGGGTGCACTGCAGTGATGCCTGTTCCTTCAGAGCATAGAGAGCCTAGCAATACCAGCACAATCCCCTTGGCCTGAAGGGCTAAGTAGCTGCAACAAGTCAAGGTTTAATTCAATCGAGTGATCTCTGGGAGGGTGAAAGTTCCAAATGGCCATGCATTGCTGGACTAATTTCTTATGCTGAACCCAAGGTAAGTCACCTCAAAGGAAGATCAGGGAGGCATCCAACAGGTGACCCAAACATGCCCCCAGGGATGTTTAGGAGAGAATTGTTTGCTGGGGATTAACTAGCAAGTAGGAAGGTTCTGCTGTTTCATCTGTTACTTGAGCGATTAGGCAACATATCTTTTTTCTGAGGGAGGTGACTGCATTCCTGATGCTGAAGTGTCTTTATATCACACCAAACACTGCAAAGTAACTTGGCATTTACCAGGCTATGAACTCAGTGGCTCCTGCCCATCTGTTAGAGGGCACTCCTTCCCATAGAGAATCAGGCTGTGAATATTTTAATAGGTCATCATCATCAACAGTGGATACTGCAGGAAAAAGAAAACAGGGTTTAATTGGAGAGGATTAAAGGTGTGTCAATATTGGTTTTATCTAACACCCTTCCAAATCAAAGTCTACATCTGCTGGTAGGCAGTTTGCTTCTTGTGTAGTTTCTCTGGTTTATCAATGACTCAAAAACACGAGTCTCCTGTGGAGTATTAAGAGGGGCTTAACCAATGCATTGTAAAGACTTGTGCTAAGGAGGCTTGAAGCAAAGAAAATCAGATTACTTATCTGTGACACTACTTTGCCACTGACCCTGGCAATTTAATGGTGATTTATTATTTCTGGCATGCCTTCTAGGCCTGTTAGCAGAATGCTCCAAGCTGAACTACCCTGAAGTTTTTAGGAGTCCCTAGAGAACTGCACTGAGAGCCATTTTCCCACGTCCATATCATGTATCAGTCACAGCATGGAGAAACACTCTTACAGCACTGCTATCTAACCTGTGCCTTTCTTCTCCTGCAATTATTTCCTTAGGATGGCATTCAAATCTGTGTGCTTTACCTTTCGCATGACTCGTGGGCCAACCTCACACACGTCCTGCAGCATTCTGGGCTTGACTTGGCAGGTTTCTGCTGAGCGTGCTGCTTCAGTGTTTGCTTCATAATCAAGTATGTGTGGGTAGCTCTGTTCTTCTCAGAAGAGCTATGCATATGCTTAAAGTAAGTACATGTTTAAGTACCAGCCAAAATGGCAAATGCTTGGGCAGAATTCAGGTCTAAACAAGCTGTTCTAAAAGCCTTCTGCATCTTGGACCTGCTAGCCAGATATTTGATATGTTTCTGGGACATGGTGCAGCTTAAAAATTATTAAAGGAAAATAGAAAAAGCCAGTGGTAGCAGTTGGGATGATTTGAGTCACTTGAGGTCACAAATTTGCCTGTCATCATTACGAAAGGATTACTGTCCTAGACGTTTATCTCCTCAAGAGATCCTTCATCCTGTTGTTGGTATGGTAGAGAGAAACAAGTTCTCACTCATGCTTCATATGCCTGCTTGGAAGGGAGGCAGACATCTTGTCATAGTTGTCCTATCAGGCATCTTGCTATAATGGTATTTAGGGCCAAACCAGTGAGCTTACTTTGTGACAACTGAATGTCTGTCTTGACTATGGTTTTAAACCAGAATGGCTTCTCTGCATTTGCTGTCTGACATATATATATATATTTCATTGCATTCGAGCTTTTTGGAAGTTCTAGAAGCTTTGTGAAAGAGTGCATCTTAGGTCTTGACTGCTTGGTGGTTTAGATTTAAAAATGTGAAACACATGCATAAACAAAAAGCTTATTATTTTGCCATTAAATTCCTTTCTTCAGAAGGAAAATAGCTTTGTTATATAGCAAACTTTACTTCTCAGTGGGAGCATTCACTCTGAAACCTGTATGTTCATTAACTTCACACCTGAAGTTAGAGACCTTAACTTTTCCTGACTGCTTTCAGGAGTGCAGACAAGCTCTCAGGACAAATGATGTTCCCAGTGAAGTAAAACTTGGTACAGCTAATACCAGTGACTTGTAAGCTGGGAGAAAAATGGAAAGCATCATAAATTTATCTGTGCCTTGCAGGCAGGATCATATGCTTTTCAACTGGCATAGCCAAAAATCTGTTTGTACATAGATATCATTCCTTCCCAGTGGTAGTCACTGAACAGATTCTGTTCTACATGCCAATGGTCTATAAGAGAGCAGGTGTTTCTATATCTAACGTACTTCAGCTCTAAAGCCAGAGCTGTTATTTTGACTTGGAATCAGGACACGTTCATTCCAAAGTCTATGATCCTCACTGCCACAAATAGTACTTTTTTGTTGTTCTTCGTCTTAGTGTTTTGTATATTAAAGATCATAATAGTTTCTCTTTGTTTCAAATTACTTCCCATACTGTACTTCATTTTACCTCTGTCACACTGTTTGCCCTGTTAAAAAAAAGATGGATTACAAAAAATTGGATATAATGTTCTGGACTGAATCTCTTTCAGACAGGTGGGTGCCATGGTATTGCTATTATCTACAGAAGAGGTAAACTTAGGTATGTTTGGGAAACTTGCCTAGTCATCCTAAAATGCAGGGTTCAAAAAGCAGACTTTTTAGTTGAGTTTGTGTATAGTTTGAAGAATCCCAGATTTTAACATGCAGGGAGAAATAGGTATCATGTATATGCCTTATTTCTAACAGAAAAATCTGGAAGCACTTTAGTTAATAAATTCTCTCAAGCATCCCTTTGAGGTAGGGAACATACACGACATCCAAAGGTTACATTCCTTCCAAAAAAATGTAGTTGCCCAAGGTATTCACAAGTACCCAAACCCACTTGTATCACATTTTGTTCTGGTTTAAATGTTAAAGGTGAATCCCAAAAAAACAGAGGACAGAATTGCTGTTCCCCCCCCCTCCACCCTCCCAAGGGAAGTTGGAAAGGGGAATAAAGAAGAGAGACTTAGACTTTGGAAACTGAAACTAGAAACAAATTTGCTATAACACAAGGAAACAGGGTAAAACGTGGGGGAAGAACAGGTAAGTATTTATCTCGAGGATGGCAGGGATATGGGAAAGGCAGGGCCGCTCCAGGGGAGAGGTCCAGGGCTCCTCACAGCACCCGATGCAGTTGGATTCTGGAGCGAGCACGTGGGAAGCTGCAGGAACCAGCAGCAGCCCCTGGAAAAAGCAAAGAGCAGGAAGGGAGGAGAGACCCCTTCCCCCTCTCCTGGCTTTTATAGGTTGTGACATGGAGTGGGCGGGAATACTGACCCTTCCAGTCTTTCAGGGTCCTAAGGACCCTCTCTCTGTAGCGTCCAACACCGTGCAGGGGTCTCCCAGAGAATGTGTTTAAAAAACACATTTAAAGAACTCCCTGTACTACTGAAACGCTAGGAATGGCAGTGAAATGACTGGTGGTGAAGGAATTATGGGATAAGGGAGATTATTCCCAAAATTAAGTTTCAGGATTTAACAGGCTAGGGCTTTCTGAACTGGGCCTCTGTTATGAAGCCTCTGTAACCTCTGAGGATCTTGGGGCTCCCCCTTCTTCTGGAACATTGGATGGCAAGTAGCCACAACTCTGCTTCACCTTGCCCCTCATTCAGGTTTGCAGCATATGTAACTGAGGGTTCAGTTTCACCCCAGAGGGCGTGCAGAAATAGCAGCTTACTGTCATTGAAAGAGGGAATACAGGTCCCTCATCTCAGCCCTCCCTGTCTCCTGGCTGTGCAGTTTTGCCTCTTACCTTGTACTGCTGTTAGCATTTGTTGGAGTCCTCTGCAAGCCAGTTTAGGTCTCTAAAACAGGAGAAAAAAAGACACTGGCAGGAAAAAAAAATTAAAAGGCAGTTTTTTTACTACATTAGTAACTAGTTTGATGGAGTAAGAGGGAAACCATGGACCAAGGTGTTTGATGTTGGGTACCTCTCCCTGTGTTTTGGGCTGTTTTGCATGATCTCTGGTCCTAGGCTGGCCATTAGTAGGGCATTCTGGTTGGAGTGCATTAGGTGTGCTTCTGGAGCACATCAGTTTACTTTCATCTGAAACTGTCCAGGTGGTTTGCTTGAAGACTGCTCCATGATGCAAACTAAGTGGGGCAAGCAGGGATAGTTAAGACAGTTTGTTCCCAAAGGAAAGCCCTGAGCTGAGCTAAAACATAAGAGACACGGCCTTAGTGAGCTGAATCAGCTCTGTAGGGGAGGGGTTTGGCTGCAAAGCCAGAAGAGTGGGGGTGACCTGCTGTCCTTTGGCAAGCTGCATGTCTGCTCAGCCGTGAGCACACATAACCTGACTGCTGAGATACTGCCCACATCTGAGTCCCTAGCACCCACCTTCCTGACCGCTTGATGCCAGCTCTGCTTCACTTAAAGATGTCAGGCTTGCAGCAGAAAACTTCATGCCATGTAAAGTGGGAGGGCTTTTAGCTATGAGCTTGAGTTCTCTTGCTAACTGCAAGGTGAATGTGTCTATTCAAGAAATTGGTGCAGGTGAGCCAAGATAGCCAATTTGCGAACAAGCAATTGCATTTCATTCATGGATTGGTGCAATTTTGGGCATGCACATGGTTAGCTGTGTTTGATCTGATCATGCATACCTACCAAAATCAGTCCTAAAAGCATACTTGCCATACCATGCTTTTTGCAAACTGCAGGGTGTGCCTCTTAACTCAAGTGGTATCAGTGAAGGATAAGCTCCCAAGTGTAAATCAATGGCCAGTATTTTTAAAAAGTCATCTTGTAAGCACCAGAGTTGATGAAGCCCAGCTTCCTATGTTTTGTACCTCATGACTGATTGCTACACCTTTGTAAAGGGTGTCTGAAATCTTTCAGACAGATGGACAATAGCTTTCTTATGTGCAGGGATTCTGATTTATAGAAATATGTGGGTATCCACCATGAGGATAATGCTGGGTGTCCCTCTTCTGCCTATTTTCATGAAAGTTACAGGACCTAAACTTTTGAAGATATCTCATCCTCTGTGGTTTGAATGGGTCAGCTATCTAGGCACAGGGTGATTATTACATCAGCATCATTTCCATAGGAAGCCAGATAAGAACAGGGAGCCAGGCTTAAGCTCCCAAAACTTTATACAAAGGTGAACCAGCAGCAAAGAAAAAGAGGTAGTACCTCTTTGGGACCTGCCTCCTGAGCAGGGTTCCAGACCCTTCCACCACTCCATGTGCAGTTTGTGGGGGGAGACAGGCATTACAGAAGTGGATTTGGATTCTGCACAGCAGAATGGTAGTTGTTTTCTGGGAAACACTTAGGTAGCATAGGTCTTGGCTGAGCAAAGGGCTTTCCAGCCACAGTCCTATGCTTTGTTACCTACATTGTTTTATGGATCAAGTTCTAAATTGATAGGTGAACTTTTATAGTTAGGCTCTTCTCCAGTTTCTAAGCCTAACTAGGAATTTTGAAATTTAACTGGGATATGGGAAGCCAACTTGATTTTGGGTAAAAGATTTATTAATCAAGGTTTGCAATAGTCAGTTTTCTATTGGATTTTAATTTCCATAGCCAGATGTCCCACATTAGTTTAATCTTCTTGCAGGCATATTCCTAGTACTGCACTTTGGAGTAAAAATACTTTTGTGTTTCTTATAGGTAGCTTAAAGATGGATGCTCCCAAAGAAGTTCAGCCTACAGGAGAGTTCAAGTGTCAGCTGTGTGGCTTAACAGCTCCATATATGTACTATGGGCAGAAGCCACCAAACACACACTCTATTGTGTAAGTACAGCCTTTAATATTACAGACTCCATTTATGCTATGAGCATTAGAAACCTTGTACTATGAAACAACATGCATTGCATGAACACAATAATATGCCATATTGCCCCTGAATATGAGTCTTGATATATAAAGTGACCTTCTGTTTTCAAAGGAAAGAAATGTTAAAAATTGTCAGCATTGATAGCAAAGACAAAAATCCATTTTCCCATCCTGCTTCAATACCATGCAAAGATTTGCATTTAAGCTATTTATTTCCTAACCCCACTTACCACTATTTATGTATGCTGTAATATTTTTCATAGAATACTGTTGACTGTCAGCCTAGCATTTCTGGGAATAGCCCTTTTTTCATAGCTGAACATAAATCTTAACTTTAGGTTATCCAAGCTCAGTATTAACATCTCAGTTTTACTTGGATTGCTGTGTTAAGACTGAATCTTGCAAGGGAAGCTTTGCAAAGGTAATCCAGTACACTAGGAGACTTTGTTGACAAGGTGATCTGCCATCTTAAGATGCTTGATCTTTCCTAATGGTGGAGGGATTGAGACATACCATTTTTTTTTTTGTTGGAGTAGAGAGGAAGAAGAAAAAGGAATGCACTCACAAACATATACTTGTGTGTGTGTATGTATGTAGACAAGGAGAACGCAGTGTGACTTAACAGAATACTTTAAAAATATGTATTTTACTCCATATTACTACAGAATCCAAGTTTGATTTAAACCCAAGAGTATGCCAGCCTTGCAGCGTGCCCTGCTGCAGGCAGACTTCTATAATATTTTGCCTGGAGCTCCTAGGAAGAGTGAAGCTCTAGTCTTTCCCAAGTAGGTTGCCAAGTTAATAAATGCACTGCCATAATACCCTGAAGCAAACAGTACAGTCTGTGACATAAAGTAAGCATATTTAATTGTAATGTTCTGTACTTGTAGCTCTTGTGCAGTTGAAATGGTAACTTGACAAAGCACTGAAGTTGGCCATACAAAAAAGTGGCTGTCATAAACATGGTAGATAAAAAAATACTTTTAAGATAGAGCACTGAGAAAAAAACTAGCAAGGCAATGCTGAGGTGATCACCAATTGCTCTAATTTTGGAAGAGAAATAGTGCAGTATAGGACTGGAGACAACCACATTGTTGGTTTTGAAGAGGAAGGGAGCTGCATAGCAGCTACATTGCTTCATGCAAATCAAGTAGGAAGAGTTGATAATTTTTATGCCTCCACAGTTTCCCCATTTCAAGTCTCCCATACTGTGAAATCTATCTTTAAAAGCCTGGAATTGTTCTCTTACAGGATATTGGAAGAAAGCTATGTCATGAAGGATCCTTTCACCCCTGACAAGGACAAATTCCTCATCCTTGGGTCTCACTGCAGTTTGTGTAGCAGATCAGTGTGTGTTAGTACAGTAAGTAAAAAGCACAATGAGCTTCCACAATCATTTATCTTTGTTCAAGTCCTGGTGAGCTGCTAGAGAAAGACCAAATAGCAGAAACCCAAACAGCCTGTTTTTAAAGGCAAGAAAATTGTATGTGGTTGTTGATTCCCCTGGATAAAGCTCTTTATACAAATGAAAATGATCAGCAACTTTTAAGTGTTGTGTTTACAGATAAGCACACTCCAGTTTCTCAGCACAAGAAAACTCTAAGGAGATTCACATGAAGCCCTTTAAGGTTCAGTAGGTTGTACTGTACCAACAGTAAATTTTTTTCTGTAAAGGGAATATAAATGTCCATGGGTTGTTTGGTTTGCATCCGCAGCACACAGCTGCCATCCTCTGTAAAAACTAAGGTAGAAAGAGAGCAGGGAGGGTGTTGTGCAATGCTAGGATAGCTCTCTGAGGAATGAATTTGAGTAGCAGCTGGTAGGCAACCTTAAAGCTATGAAATCTGAGTGTGGTCCAGAAAAGTGGAGTAAAATTACAGTTGTTTTAATTCCTTCTCTTCAGTGCAGAACTGGTCCTTTGTTTGCGGTATGTTCAAAGCAAAAATGAAGACAAGTTATTACACAATTATCTGTGTCTGGAGGCAGTACTGAGGAACTTAGGTTCCATTCCTTTCCCCTGGCAAGCCAGTTCTGTGGTTGAAAGAGACTTGGGATTCATGCAGTCAGGACTCATGCATGACTCAATCCATGAGGAGACTTCACCTGATTGCTTACATGGACAACAGCATGTATTTGTTATACCAGACATCACTGCCCTCATAGCAGCCAGATCCTTTCAAAGTGGTCATTTGCTGTCCCAGAGTAACATGCTTAAATCTAGAGTGCAGCTAATAGCATGTGTGAGAGCACATCTTGCTAAAGTGTCATCTTTAGCAGTTTTCAAATTCTGCCCATTCTCTAATTGCAGTGGTGAGGGCCAGCCCCAGTGACTACCTTACTGCAAGTAGATAGTAGCAGAAGCATTCAAACAAACAGACCAGTTAAAGACTGTGACGATGTAGTATTTTTTTCCTTCATTATATTTGCTGGCCAGTTATAGTTCTGATGGGACAAAGTAACACCTCTGGTCTCCTCAGAGCACGGGGTGAGACAATCTGGGCAACTGAGACAGCTCGTATGTCAGTGCCAGATAGTTTCTGTGTGAGAACTTGAGGAAATTCTCTTGAGCAAAACAAAGGGTCAAATTACACTGAAAAAAAATTAGAGGGTTAGATGGACAGTGAAAGGCAATTGGCACTCTTGGACAAATTTAGCTGCTAATCTGACTTGCAGGGAGTTAGCACCAAGGATGGATTTGGTCCACTGTCCTGAGAGGAGCGTGACATAAGCACCTTTCTCCTCATTAGGCTTGTTTCCTATTTCTGAAGTCCCTTTTGTCATTTAAATGAATTAAAATCACTAAAAGGTCAAACTAGAGTTTGCAACTGAGGTGGGTTTTTTTGTTATTGTTGTTGTTTTTTCCTTTCTGGAACTACCTGAGGACTATGTGGGAGTCAGAGGAAGTGCTGGAGCTCTCTGGTTATGGCTTTGATAGCTGGCCTCAAGTTTGCAGGGCCAAGTAGCTCAACGCAGTTGTGCGAAGGCAAAGCTCACATGTGAGCAAGATCTTCCTAGTGACAATGCCCTGTCTTGGCTGGTAGTTGATTTAACTCCCACACACAGCCAGAGAAAGAGGCAAGTGCAGCCAGTCAGATAGTTTGGGCTTACGAGCTTGATTCCTGCCCTGACACGTCAGGTTTATCCCTTTTTCACAGCAGAGGATTAGCAACTCAGATGCCTTTTGAGCAAACTTGGGCGCCTCTAGCTGTTTTCATTCTGAAATGAACTGTCTTGAATTTAGGAAGGATTCAAAGGATATTTCCAAGTCTGGCAGTTAAATCTGTCAGAAATACAGAATTTCAGCCTCTCAGTATCTTTCCACACAATGTGTGTTTCTGAATGAAGGTGGGGCTTTTCCTTCTAAAAGATTTAATAATTGTTTCAGTTAATCTAGGGCATAATAATGTAAGAGGATATTAGCAGTGAGCTCCTAGAAGCCTCTTCTAATCTTTTTTACCTTCTTGTCTGCTTTGGCTATTGTGGAAATCTGTCGATCATTGACATTATCTGAGCCTTCAAGATTCCCCTGATGGTATCACTCAAAGCAAAACCTTGATTGTAAATAATTGAGAATAAATTTCTTACCAAACTGGCCAGGCCAGATAGTGAATCACACAAATGACTACAGTTTCAAAATGTATTTAGCAATACTGCTTAGGTAACATTGAAAGAGATCGGCAGAAATTATAATTAGTGCTTGAAACACCCACACCACAAAATAGGTAAACACATACTATTCCTCTTTCATGTAGGGAAAATGAAAAGTCCAGAGAAGTAGAAACTGATCCAGGGCAGTAGAGAGAGACAAAGTTAGGATAACATCTCTGTGGATTGGTTTTGGTTCTGCTTGTGCTTGACCCAGTCCTACACTGAGTGTTTCCATAATGTCACAATATATGAACTGGAGCTGAAGGGAGTCATGCTTCTTGAGCATCTCTGGCAAATAAGCTCAACCAATTTGATAGAAAGTTTACAGTGACAGTTTACTTTCATTTTTGTGTTAATTCAAAACAGCGCTAGACTAACCTGTGACAAAATTAAGACTTTTCTGACCTTAGCTTTGGCAAAGGGATTGGATTTAATTTGCTAGTTTTTGTATATAAGCAGGCTTAATGCAGATCAAATTTTAGGCCTTTCATGAGGCAACCCATGCTAGCTGCAGTGTCTTTCCTTACAATTCCTGTGCCAAGGAAAATCAAGACTTAGCAACTGTTTTGTATAATGCTCATAAACTCCCTTCTTCAAATATTCACTTGTCTCACTCAGTTAATTTGCTCCAGTCACCCTACTGAACCAGTCTTTAGGACAGTGTATCGGAAAGCGCCATTATTTCCAGTCCAATTGGAAATAATTCCAGTGAGTATCTGTAACATCTAAAACATCTCAAAACATCACAAAAAGGAATAAAATAAAAATGCTTTCAAAAGTCCTTGGGAAGGTTGAATGCCCTTTTTGCTATTTTCCTTTCAGAAAAGGGGAGAGGAAATTATATAATCTGACATTAGTAGTAATTTGAAACTGTTTAGTGCGACACTTACTAAACACAGGCAAAGGAAAGATGTGTCTTTTGAAAAAGAAAGGAGGAAAGGGAGCAAGTTTCATTCCTTCTTGCTTGCCTCAGCAGAAGGTGACTAAATGGTGACCTTGAACATGACTAGTTATCAACTGATAAACGTAATACTCCAGCTACTTTCCTCTCAACTTTCAGGCATGCGAGGTCAATCCTGGACACGGTCAGGCAGCACCTTCCCTTTACATACAGTTTCCTTTACAAGTGTGGTAAAAATAATATCCCTTTATATATTACTTTCAGACATTATGCATGTGAAAACAGAAATAAACTCTGGCAGCATGCCTTGGCAGCTCAGTTTTGCCTGAATTGGACTATTAAGTTTGAAATTGAAATGGCCCCCTCCTGCCTTCGGCAAGGAAGGGGTAAAACACATTCAACAATTACCTGATTGAACCCAGAACCTTATCAGGAAACTGTCACAGAAGGTTTTGCCCATACATGGTAAGTGTAGTTCATAGGGCTTTAAAACAACAGCTAGGTTGAATAATCCCATGGCAGAGAGTAGGACTAAGGCTTTATGGACCCAGCTCCCAGATGTGCAGTGGTTCATATTAATGATTTCCCACTAAGTCCCATCAGCCAAAAAGCAGCAAAAGTTGGCAACTTACTTTGTCTAAAAGAATGCAAGTTGAGCACCTGTAAATCTGCAAGGAGCTGCACCCTGACATCAGAGTTCCTTATCTGCAGGATGAGGGGAAAGCCTCTCCCCTCCTTTGCCATCACCCAGCATAAATCAGCGGTGCAGTGTCCTTCAAGGTGGAGCCATCAGCTTTAAACTCGAGGCAGCGGGAGCCGCTTATCATTTTGCAATACAAACAAGAATTGCCAGGCAAACTTAAACTCTAATCTTCCATTTTTAATTGGCAGCTTAAAGTATTAAGGATACCAAGAGACAAAAAACAATAGGCTCTAGATGTTGTGCAACTGAATTCCAGTTTCAGGGCCTTTCAGTGACCAAGGCCTCACACCAACTCTCAATATGAAGGGGCCTAGCAGTCAGTGCAGAAAAGGACAAGAGAGGAAGAGAAGTTGTTCTGTGAGCTTGACAGTCACACAGAGGCAGGCTGACTGTGATAAAATCACTTGCTGAACCTACTGCTGAAGTCCAGGTAGTGACATGGGAAACAAAAGCAAGAACCAAAACAGAAATATTCAAGTGAAGCCCCCAGAAAAAGGCCAGCCACAAATGACCATGGCAAGAAGAAAATTTTGCTATTTGAGTAAAATGCATCAAATCCATTACTCCCAGAAAGATGTTCTGATCCATCCATGCCGATGCCTTTATTCATGCTTAAATTCCCAAGAATAATCTATCAGCAACACCAGCTCCAGCTTACCCGTGAAATCCTATTTGGAATTTAGTGATCAGCATGCCAGGAGAACCATGGGCTTCAGCCTCACTGTAGGGCAAAAGAATAATACATTAATAAGTTTCTCTTCCAGTTGTCCAAACTCTATACAGTAAATAGATTAAAATATTCCATCGGTTTTGCTTCTTCCTTGTCAATAACTAACATCTGGTTAGAGCTGACTGGGTGAAAAAAAAATGTACTGGGTTTGTAACACTTTGTAACCAAATCAATTGTGAACAAAATGTGTAAGATCATTGTGTCATTCCAGTTCAAGGGCAGGGGAAATAGCTCCTTTGCGCACAACAGTTTTTATACTTCGCCATGAAGAATTCAGAGAAGAAACATCAGCTAAAACTTTAGTACCATGTATGTTTTTAGTTTTCAATGAATCAGCGAGTACCTTTCTTCAAGGTAAAGGTGGTTAAATGGATGAAATCTCAGGTGAATTGAATTCACAGTATCATAGAATGCTTTGGGTTGGAAGGGACCTTAAAGATCATCTAATTCTAACCTACTTTGCCATGGGCAGGGGCACCTCCCACTAGACCAGGCTGCTCAGACGCCCATTCAGCCTGGCCTTGAACACTTCCAGGGACGGGTCATCCACAGCCTCCCTGGGCAACCTGCTCCAGTGTCTCACCACCCTCACAGTGAAGTGTATCTTCCTAATGTCTAACCTAAATCCTCCCTCTTCTTCCAGTTTAAAGCTGTTAACCCATAATCTGTCACTCCGTGCTCTTATAAAAGCCCCTCCCCAGCTTTCCTGTAGCCCCTTCAGGTACTGGAAGGCTGCTATAAGGTCTCCCCAGAGCCTTCTCTTTCCCAGGCTGATGCCTTTATTCACATAACACAGTGAGCTGATGGAGGTCACCATGATAGTTGATTTGGTTAGCGATTGTTACAGACTCACTTTTTATTTTTCCCCCATTTAGCTCTAATCAGATGTTAGAATTACTGAATGGAAAGAGGCAAAATTGCTGGGATATTTCAACCTAGAAGAGGAATTTAATTGAGAAGAATTCTAATTATAAATGTGGTTTAATAAGACTGGAACATAAGCAGTTCTATTTTATATATTCTGCTAATAATGTTATTTTCTTTCTTTACAGGAATGTAGTCTGTTCTACTCCAAACGGTTCTGTCTCCCCTGTGTGAATGAAAACTTAAAGGCCTTTCCTTTGGAAATACAGGAAGATGTGAATAAAAGGAAGCCCCAGCCAAAGTCCTTCCCCTGTAAAAAGAGGGATACGAGAACATAAATACTGAAGGACTGAGAGAGATGGCTCTTTGGCTGGGGTTTCTTCTCTCTCCTTTTGCACACTATCAGGTTGCTCCTTTTAAAGAAGTGACCTTCGTCAGCTCACCACGATAGGACACAGTAACACATTTCCTTGTGTCTGGCTTGGCTTCAAACATCATCACACAGTGATTGTGGTGCCAGCAGGATGGCCTGAAGCTGTTGGAAGAGCCAGAAGGGCCAGCACACAAGCCTGTTGTCACCACATAAAACCCATGTAGTAAAAAACTAAACAGTATAACATAGGAACTGTGCCCAGATTTTCACATTTGTTATTTTAGTGTTTAGTGTTGTTCTTGATGCTTCTACAGTGCTATGAAAATCCAAGACAGATTCATCTGTCTTAATTCATACATCCAAGAAAATCAGTGCACAGCAATTTTTAGCCTAACAGTGCTGTCCTGGTAGGATTACAGTAGGCAAGGAGTTAAAAGCTTTACTTTTAAGTGTAAAGTAAAAGTGTTAGGAGAAAATGTCACAGGTCCCCATAGAAATATCTAGATTCTTCAAGATTATCCTCCCAATACTACCACAGACTTCTGAAGGTAGGTGCTTTCATAATAAATACCAAAATAATTTTTTTAAATATTAAAAGAAAGATACTTCCAGGTCACTTGCACTCTGTTTCCACTCAATCTTTCAGTCCGTGTCAGTACGGCAGCAGGACAGGACCCTTAATATGTCTAATTTATGCTTTACAAGGGAAGATGATATCCTTTTCAATTTCACATCAGTTAATCTGGAAATAGAAAAGATCAGTTAATAAGCTCAATTCTTTCCAGACCTGAACAATTGAACTACAGCTAGAATAGGGATTTCAAAAGCATCGTTTTAGTCAAAAAAGGGTAAACAAAATGTTAGGGAAACGGCAGTTTGTTTGCTTAGCTTAAAAATTAGCTGCACAATTTATGTTGGCTTTGTCTTAATTACAAGGCATTTATAAGAAACCAACAGTCACACACGTTAAGGGTATGTCTAGGATGCTCCCTAATCACCAGACCACATTTAGTCAAGCTTTGTTTGGTCCTTGGCTCAGAACCTTTTAATGCCTTGGTTAAGATCTCTTTTCTCAGCTTCTCCATCCATGCCATATGTCAACATCTAAACTTGATCGTTTTAGTAGAATGAACCATGTGTCTGTTAAAAGAAATCAACATTATTTCAGTGAGTTATCTTCAGTTCTTTAGGATGTTTGAGTGCCCTGAAATATTTTTTCTTTTTTTTTTTCCTGAACCTACTGTGTTGGTGTCCTCTGTTAGGGACTGGAATTTTGTGCAGTTACTAGAGGAGCAGTAATGGACCTATTAGTACCCTTTTCAAGCTCCAGGTGCTTTAAGACATAAAATACATACAAATATTTAATTGCAGGGGAAAAAAGACAAGTTAGAAGCCAATATTTCAGATTCCTTTCTGCAGTAACAGGAGACTACACTTTCAAAGAAGTTATATTAAACTTAGAATGAGTGGTATTAAATTTCAGTTTCATGCTAGATCCCTCCCCCCTGCACTTTAAAAGCTATAGTGTGTCTGCTTTGTACAAAGAAGAGAGGCAGAGAACCAGAACTGTAAAAGTGAGAGATGCTAGAAAGAGAATCACAGCACTATTCCATCTTAAAAATATTGATTATTAAGATAATTCATAGTCATAACCATGATTTTTTACATCATGATATGATAGGAGAGCAATTTAAAGCTCTTGGGCATTACCTATCTTCAAATACTGGTTAAGTTGAACCAGAGGGGTAGTAGACTCAGTATCAAGAGGGAGCAGAATCTGTAATTACAGGATTTTTCATTTAGCTCAGTACAGCTCATCTGTTTCTCTGGAGTAAACAAAAGAAGCCAAGTAAAGGACACATGCTTCACAGTTACCTGGTTATGCATACCTGTTAGGTGAGGAAAAGCACACTTCCAGCAAGGGCCAAAAACCAGTTCAGTAGCTCAGGACCATCAGATGTGCTCTGCCATCTCCAGTCCATGCTTTACAGAAAGAAGACTGACCTACATACAACTTGGTGTCTCCTGGAATGATAAAGGATTATTATCTGTGCCTAGCTGTTGAAACTTACATGTTCCACATTCTTCTATTCCCTTTGACCATGGGCATTGTGGTCCCTGTATCATAATATTCTGTATAATACGATGTTGTAGACCAAATGCCACCATGCCCAATCTCAATGGCCACTAGGTGTACTCTTCAAGACATGCAGAGCCTTTACATCTTGGTTTCCATCAGGTTCTCTTGAGTACTTGCTGCTGCTCACAATCCGGCCTTCAATGCTCTTGAGCACAGCTGATGAAGAAATGTGATTCTTTAACCCTCTGCTGTAATTTTTGCTTCAGCACTCTTTTAGCAGCTTAATAAATCTCCAGATTATTGGAGGAAGACGATCATCTGTGACACATCCTCCCAACTGACTGAACTGAAGCCATGCTCATCAAATGGGTTAGCTGTGCTACCTGTCACGGGGACGTGCAGTCAGTGCTTGCTGAATTCAACAAACCTCTCAAGCTGGTCATACAGTCAATGAGAATGGATGGACAGAGCAGGACAGCAGGACAGCAGGCAAACTGATGAAGTATATATACATATACATTTATATTATATATGCAATGTGTATATGTATGTTACACACACATTCCTAAATTAAAAGGTGTGTCTAGCAGTTAACCTGTAAGCATCAGCACTCTAAAGCTGCTTCTCATTCTGCCTTTAAAAGGTCTCTGCAATACACATCTTATTATGTAGCAAAGATACTTAATACAGTTTGTTAACATCTACTTAATGCTAACCCAAAAAATCTGGGCACCAGTCCCACCAAGGTTGCTTATCCACTCTTGTTCACTACAAAAAATCAGTGTGATAACTCCTCGGAGTAAAGTTAAGCAGCTAAGTGTTTTCTGAAGCAGGGCCTTGTGTACCACATGAAGGCAAATCAGGTCAAGGCAAAATCACTCAAGTTCTTAATTGCAGTAGAGCAGCACAAAACACACACGCACACCCCTGGTGCTGTGGCAGAAGGAGCAATGGGTGTCACCATCCCAGGGGCATCCCCAGGTCCTGCTTCTGCAAGCATTGACACAAGCTCTGGGCTGCGAGTGTGAGGGGTCGAACAAGAGTGGAGAACAGAACTGCTTTCCTCTACGTGGAAGCCACCCCTGCCTGCAGGGTCACTGAGCCAGGGCCTCAACCAAGAGTTGGCAGCTGCAGCCAGCAAAGGGTAACAAGTAGGTTTGTCTCAAAACCGTGACAGGACAGTGAATTGCTTTCCTGGAAATAAAAGATCAGCACAACTCATTACATTCACCTTTAAAAATACTTTATTCTTTTTAAAACCATTAAGGCAAAACCACATTTCAGATTTAACTGTGTTTACATTCAATCTTAAAGGATGCCTTTCTTTTTTTTCTTTCTTTTAAGCATGTAGATTCAGTCTCTATACAAACACTATGAATTCAACCTCTTATTTTTAAAGGAGACAGGGAAAAAAATATAATGTAAAAAAGAAGAAAAATGTTTAGTTCAAGTTTTTTCATCCTAGATCAGTAGGCTGGTAACATTTAAGAATGCATCATCATACTTAGCTATAAGTAATTTTTACATTCACAAGTGCAAGAGACTTTGTCTTTCCTATAAATCCCTGTGAGACCAGGGCTTCCTTTCTTGAAAATGTCATTTGCATTGTTCTGACAGAAAGAAACTTGGGAACTTGGCTTGAATTAGTGGTATTTTACTGGGAAACAAGCATTCCATGAGAATTAGGCCTGACTACTCCCTGCAAGAAATGTCTGCTCTTTGTAAGTTCCATATTTACTGTAATAAAACATACACAAAAATGCCTTAAACATAGGTGACCAGGAACAATGACTGTTTGGTGTTGTGTTTTTTTTCCTTTAATATTGATACCTTGATTTAATTAAATGATTGGTTAGCTCTAGTGATTATGGTTTGGTAACATTAACAAGTATGTGCTTTTTTGTGACATGTCAGATAACAGCTTAAGACTAGGTTCCAGTATCATGATGTAATTAAACTGTTGTGTCCCATTCCTAAAGAATTCTCAGAGCAATTGGTTGTAAAAGCTGTGAAGTAGCAGGAGCAAAACAAAATGCAGCTCATCATAGAAGCTGGTGTAACAGACATGGTCACACAGTTGGGAGGGGTATTCTTGTTAAAATCCATGATGTTAATAAAACATCGATTCGATTGGTTATTACCAAAATAACGGAACTCATAAATGTTCTTCCACTTCTGTCTGCGGGGTTAGTGGCACATGAATCCTCCAGCAGCAGATCTGCCAACCTTCCTATGGGCCCTGCTGCACATCACAAACAGACTCTGAATGATCACACCGTGCTCCTACACAGCAGGAGCAGAAGGCAGTACCTGCGTGCTGCCAAGATTTTGGCTGGTTAGTGTTCTCCCATACCACCCATTATTATTTTTTCTTTCAAGTGTAAAGAATGCCACAGAACTTGCATTGATCGTAAGGCTGGTGTCTTTTCCACACTAGGGATTACTGCACCTGCACATCCAACCTGAGAAAATATACTAAAATACTTTAAAAAAACCAAACCCCAACCTTTAAGTACCTCATGCTTTACCTTGCAGTCCTTATTTAAGGCCCAGTCTGCAATCAGATTAATGATCTCTCTTGTACCTGCAGTTTATCCCCTGGGCAGAGGCAACTCATCTGAAACTGAGGTCCTTGCAGTAGGAATTCTGTTTTGAAACACCCTGGCAATGGAATCTGACAAGATCGACTAACACAACAGAGGAGTCCAAGAAAAAAAAACAAAGAACAACTTCAGAAGCCGAAGAAGATCTTAAATGCCTGATAGCACATGAGAGAAAACAAAAGGGGAAACACCCTGGCCCTTAGTTAACATGAATTTGCATCATGTATTTACAGTGTAAAGTGTGCTGTTAGCACCTTTCATAGGTGTTGTCCATTGCTGTCTATGGAACAGAAAAGAAGCAGCTGTAGGTTACCACAATAAAGTCCAGTAGAGCTTTTACAAATACAACACAAACGTCTTGGTAGACAATATACCTGGATGGTGACACTGATCAAGTGAAAAACTCTGAGTTGCAGCCATTTGGGGAAAGAAAATTTTAGCTGTTGCAAATAAAATGCACTAAGTAGAAATAATTGCTGGGACATTTGTAACATGCTGTGCTTGTACTAGATGCTGTGTTTTGACTACAGCAAAATAAAAAGTACACC
>NW_009954185.1:7303896-7343606 GCF_000747805.2 Chaetura pelagica | reverse complement strand
ATCACACCAGGACACAGAATCCCTACGGACAGATTCTGATTTAATCTCTACTTAAAATCATAAAGGCAACACTTACATAGAAAAGCCGATAATGGCATTTCAACATAGTGGTTTTCACTGCCACATTACGTGCTTTAAAAAGACATCTACAAAAGTTGCAGATCAACCTCGGTGCAGGTAGCAGGAGAAAATCCTGAATACACATTGTTATTTCTCATAAACCACAAACCAGTGCCTTAGAAAATTGCAGCAATGGAGCACTAACAGCATCTAGCTCTTTATAGCTCTTTTCAGACTGAAGGAAAACGAACTGCAGTGCTGTAAATCAAAGATTAACTTCTATAAACTATCTCTCATGTTGGTGATCTTGAGTTAAAATGTTAAAAATATTACCTCCATTTTGGGATTACAGCTCTTCCTCACCTAGACTTACTTTTATTGAAATGAAATAAAAGGAAGTCTACTTTCTATGTGAAAATATATTTTAAAATTTGGTTACAGTTGCCAATACCAAACCCTGATAACATGCAGAATTTGTGACACTTCTTCACAAATGATACAGTAACAAAGACCAGGCAGGAATAAATAGCAGTTTGACTTCAAGCCCATCATCCTTACCCATAAAAGTAAATCTTTCCTCACTGTACAAAAGGGTTCACAAGATAAAGTATGAAAAAAAAAAATTAAATTAAATAACTTACATATTTTCTCTTAAAGCATCTCTGTAATATAATTTAGTGACAGTTTATATCTTGCAATTATATTACTGTATTTTACAAATTGAAACATGAAGAAATGGTATTACGTTAAATTAAAAAAAAAAATCCCACCATACATAACAGTATCAACAGTCTCAGATTAAACCTACACATACTTTAAATCTCTAGTAAAAGAACGAGAATGAAGCTGATTAAATCTAGATTTTAAAAAAAAACAACAAAAACCAACAATCTGCAACTGATTATCAAGAATGCACTTGAGACAGAAGCAAGCACCAGATACCCTAGGCTACACCTCACATTTCAACACTTACTGAAGGATTAGGGTTTTCAGGGAAGGACCATTATTTGTAAGACCTTACACGCTTAAGCAATAGCAAAACAACTGCAAATGCATTTGTTAAATGTAGTTGCAGGTTTTCAACTAAGTGATAGGGATGCTTTTAAGGAGAGACAGAGCTGAAATTGTTCCTCTTCAGAGGCAGCTACAGTGTAATCTCCAACTGCTTTGTCTGAGATGGTGCTCAAGTTGTCCAGGCTGTCCATTAGAAATAAGGAGGAAATTCAAATGTAATAGTATGTGACCCAGCTCTTGTGATGAATAAATCTCCCCAGGCTTTAGCAGTTTGAATAAACAAACAAATGTTTAGATGCTTATTATAAGCTCTTTGATTTGCAAACTTGTGCTAGCTCTCTCATGAGAACAGACTTAGTGCAACTGCTGGTATTTCCAAAATCTGTGTGGGCCAGAAGTAATGCAAAAATACACTCTTTGGCAACACTTCAGCTTTCTAGCAGCTGGCTAGAACCAAAGCAACAAAGGCACAGGGAAATGGCAATTAAATAAATTAGATTTCTTTAACGCCGTAGAAAGATTCTGTTTATGTAAGTGGAAAACATTCCTATCTATTGTCTGTCACTTTGTTTTTAAAGTAAAAGTGGGGTTCTGAAATTTAAAAAGGTACAAAGTAGCTGATTTTTATTTTTTTTTAATGGTAGTTGTGTGCTGTTACACTGAAGACAGTACACCTTTAAAGAAAATATTTAAGAAGATAAAAAGGAACATCAGATTTCTCTAACACTTGACGCAAAAGTTCCTTCTGTTTTTTCTCCCACTTTGTCAAAGTACCTGGGGCATGCCTATATAAATAAATGAAAAACCTCAAACAACTCTCAAAAACGAGTAAGCTGCATGGTTGTTGAAAACTTAAGTCACATCATTGTCTACCAGGCTTCTCTCTACTCATCTGCTGTCTCTTGTCTTAAGCTGTTTGTGGGTACCTAATTGCTAACCAGAGTTCTTTGGTGCTACAATAGTAAAGTAAGTTATGTTGATAAGAATCTGGTCACAACTATACCTAACAAGCCAGGAAATCTCAAATATTTTTTAAGCCTAAAACCTGATCACTTTATTTCCCTCTGTAGAATGGATATTTTAAAATATTAGATGATCTGTAGGGAAGCTCCTCAGTAATACACCTCAAACTAGTTCAGCTGGCAAACTTAAAAAAAAACCAAACAAAATGACAAACTGAGTAATTTGAAATCTAACTGGCAAAAGCCTTCTGCAGTGACCTCCTGAAGTAGCTAATGAACTTTATTACAAGTGTAATGAAGGAGAAGCTCTCTGCCCTGTCTGCTGTTCCTTGAAGAGACTGAGTATGTGTGTAGTGCAGCAGTGGGGGCCATGGCATCTATCCAAAATTGTAGGCTATGTGTACATCTTGTTTGTATTTCTGTAATTTAGAGATGCATCCTTTTAATATTTATTTGTTTATTTTTAAAGGTTTGCAGTTTAGTTCAAAACAAAAATCAAGCTTCAATTACCCAGGAATTAGTAAAAAAAAAAAAAAAAAAAGCTTGCTGGTTTTCAAACAACAAAACAAAATTGATCTGAAACAGGAAAAAAACAGTTTATGCACTTCCTAATGCTGATAATGGGAACCTGCTACAAGCAGCTGCTAATACAGCTGAACTCTGTGCCTTCTACTAAAAGATGCTGGTTTCAATTCTTTACAGTTTTGCTAAGAATGTGTTTATTAATAATTTTTCTATGTTTTTAAAAACATAGAAACTTTAAAAACATAGAAACTTTTTTAAAAGTTTCAGGAAAGTGTTTTAGCCACTTTTGAGAGCAAGAGTGGGAATTTTTGTCCACACTGACCGTGTCTGTTTTTCCTGAGAAACTTCAGTGCACCCAAACTATGGAACACAAGTTAGAAATTTGCCTTTTGCATGAATCTGAGCTTCGGGGTGAAAAAAAATAAATCAGCTTATAATTTTTTTTAGGAAATAAACCAGTTGGCTATTAGAGTTTCAGCATGCCATCAGAGAATGGCTGATATTTTGACATTTTTTTTGAGGAAGCAATATTGAATATCAATTGTTTTAATGCTCTATGTCTTATGCCTAAACCCCACAGCTCCTTAGTGGAACATGGCTGACTTGAAGAATAAAGCAGCAGCATTGCCAAAATCCTCTTGTTAATTCTGGGAGCATATTACATGCTGCTGTAAGACACAAAAGACCCATTTCTTGTCTGATGATTCCTGGTAAGACCAAATAACTTCTCATAATGAAGTGTTAGAAGTAGCTGCAGTGCAAGGCCTGTTCTTCCTGCTGCCCACTGGCAACAGGGAAGGGGAGTTTTGTGCACGAGCATTTAGTGTTTCTATCCTGCCCCAGCTGGTCACCAAATCTGAGGCCCATGCTTCAATATTTTACACTAAACATATCTGACACTAAAACTTCTGCTAACAACCATTGCCTGGATAAATACCAAAGTGCTTTTAAATCTGTAATTCATTCAGTGTCTAGCCATGGCAGTGGGCCTGTAAAGAAACAAATGTTGTGACTACAGTAAGAACAATGTGATGTTCTCACTTCGTGGATCTTATTTAATTCTTGCAGTGAAGGTTTAAGACTCTGAAGTCTTCAAACATGCTACTATGAAACAACACTCCTCCTGTGCCAGTGAATGCTTAACTATTGTGAAAATTGACTCCTGAGATCTTTGTCCTCTGAAACAAATAGTAAAATGAGGAAAGAATGATGTGAAGTTACCATATTAAAAAGAAAAAAAAAAAAAAAAGGATAGTGTCTTGCATGCAACTAGCACTTTTGTGTAGTACTCTCTGCTAAATGATCCTTTAAAATGGTAACATCAGGCAGTTTCCTTATGGCTTATTTTGAATCCAGAGTAAGTACTATTGTAAAATCTGAGTTTGCTCTCAGAAACATGATAAACATTTCTCAGCTGTGCTCTCTTTCATAATATTACACAATCAACATCTACAAACCCAGTTCTTGGTAATACTGTCACCTTCCCCCCCTGTGGCTGTATGAGAGAACAAGATTTGGTGAAATGACCTAGCTAACCCTTCTATCAATAAGGCCTAAGAAGGAATAGAAAGACATATATCCAAGTGGATAACTGGAAAAAACAAAACAGTGTATTCATTAGAAAAATAAACAGGTCCAAACAATTCAAAGCCACTTAGGTACTTGTCAAGAAAGAAGATGCCTTTCCTATCAACCACTTCTTCAGAGTGAGCTATCACTGCACTAGAAAGCTGTCAGTTGAAATTCTTTTTTCTGGGCTACGATCAAACTTTTCGGTCTCTCCAAAACTCTTGCTAATTCAAAACAGTATTTTAAAGTCAAAACTGCGTCTTGAGCTATTAGAAGTTCTCCAAAATACACATGGTAGGATATATTTTTCCTCAGGCACATATTTCCTTAAAACACTCTTGAAAAAAGGGTTCCATTGCTTTATCACATTTACTCCTCAACAAACACCTGAATGGTGCATCTCTGATGTATTTTAGATTACTCTTGGGATTTTATTTCATTTTTTAAAAGAACTTTCATTTAAACATGCTAATCCTAAGGTACAGTGATGTGTAATACTGTATGAAGCTGCACTGCATTTCATGGAATTAAAGCAGCAGCAGATCAAAGGTCTTTCAAATTTTTCAGACGTGTATGTACAGTATTATCCAACCATGTGTTACACCTAGACTGGCTGCAGTAAGGAAAAGTGTTAGTTGGTTCTCAGCAATTACCATTAGCCAAAAGTGCATTAATTTTTATGATTGTGCATATACTTGGAGAGAATTTGCTGAATTTGTTACATTAACTCTAAAATGACTAAGAGCCAGGAGGAAATACAGTTTTGTTCATTTCTGTTACTTAACATTCTGATTTATTATACAAAGATGTATTCCTTACCAATCTTTGAATTTCCAAATGAAAGAACCATTATAAGAAACTTCATGAGCACTATGATCAGTATTTTTCTGCAGAACTCTTTCAAAAGGAAACAAAAGATCCCAAACCAAAAGAAGTGTAACACTCCAGTTATCCAGCTTTTAGATTTCTCATGCTCTGGGCTGAGTGAACAGCAGATAACCATGCAAGTAGTTTTGCTCCCATCTGTTACTAGTATTGCTCTTGTCTTTAAATATTGTGAAAAAAAAATAATACTAAAAGTCCTTAATACATATCCCTGTAGATTTCCTGTAGTAAAGGGTGTAAATGTGCATCAGATTCAGTCTTCTTAATTATCTGAACGAGCTGAGCATGCTCTGTGACAAGTTGTCGGAGGTCAGCCATTTTTTGGAGAAGTTTTGGAAAGAGGAAGATGTCATCAGGATGGTTGGTTTGCAAGTGAAGTTTCAGTACATGCACAATGCTCTCCTGCATTTTTTCAATGTGTCCTACATTTACAAGACCAGGACGATCTGTTCTCAAAAAAAAAAAACAACAAAAGAATACATGTCATAATTTTGTAATTATTCTTTTAAGTAGGCTGCTTTATAGATTCTATATTGTAGACAATATCTTTACATTATGCACTGGGGAAAATGGAAAAGGGGGAAAGGGAAAGAAAGGGGAAAGGGAAAGAAGGGGGAAAGGGAAAGAAGGGGGAAAGGGAAAAAAAAGTAGTCTTCCGTATCCCTTTGGCCAAAGTTTTGATAATGCCACAGTTATCTGAGGAGACATTTCACACTACTAAATACAACCCATGCTACAAAAAAACCACAAACTCACAACACCCTCTCACCCCAAAACCCAGCAGAAGAATCAAGCCTAGGAACCCAGTTCTACATTCTATGTGTCCCAACAGCAGAATTCAAATAGCAAGAACAGAGAACAAAAGGACCTGGCTATGTCTAGAGAGTTCCTGAAGTTTGGCAGCAGTACAGCTTGACATAAGGAACAGTCTTTCACTCTTCCCATGTGTACATTGCCATAGCACAAGATTTTGACAGGACGTAGCGAAGAACTCACTAAGTGTGCTTCCCTCTTTCTAGTATGTGATCTCATTTTCAGCTACTTAGGAGTTCTCTAATACCTTCACTCTCCAGATCAAACTCCTCTGAAAGAAGCCTGGGACAACAGACAAAATGTGTTTCTTGGAAACACATTGCTAGTTCAAAGGAGAAGAATTAGAGGGGGATAAAACCAGCACAAAATACTTTCTCTGCAAACTCTCATGACTTTTGAAAAGGTCATGATACCAATGTATTGTGCAAAAGTAATTCAAGATATGATGGGAACTTGCTGTCTAAACTATCACATTAAGCTTTTGAAAGTTTACAGAGTGTATCTCTCGTCTTGTAATTTGTGAGGATACAGCCAGGGCAGTGAAACATGCAATGAGTTTGGCAGAATGCAAAAAAAGCCAGGTGGGAGCAGTTGGAACTTGATCTCTTCTTTCCTTTTCTTAAAATGCGTACGGATAGTTTTGAATTTAACCTTAAATATGAGCTCCCTTACTTTCTGGAGGAAAGAAAAGGTTCTAAATCACATTCGTGTTTCTTCACTCATAATGAGTTCAAACAATGGGGCATTAAAAAAACACCAAGCCCACATCCTTAGGTAATATGAAATAATGTTTAAAAATACCATTATCTAATTTTATTTTTTTTTTAATTATCAAAGTATACTATTGTTTTTTAAAGCCTGTGGTATTAAAATCAGAGCACAGGAAGTGCATCGACAGAGCTGTGCAGAACTCATTACATGATGCAATCAGCCAGTGTCAAAGAGGAGCAAAGCTGTCATCTGCACCTGCCTCCAGTCTCATGACAGTGTTTTTCTGCCCCTTTGGATATACAAATACTGTTTCCAACCCAGCCTCAAACATAAACAAGTAAATAAACAACAATCCTCCAGACCCCAAATAAAAAAAACCCAACACTCTTCACATCCCACTATTAAAAACAGAGAGTAACCACACCCTTTTCTAAGTGAGGCTAAACAGTAATTCCAAGCACCTCTACAATTCTGCAAAGCCAAATACAGCATCAAGACTGGTAATAGTTACACATGATCTTCCATGAAACATGCTAAAAGCTGTTACTGGTAGAACTGAGTCTTTGAGAAACAATCTTTTCCATTAAAATGATTCATTCACATGAAGAACATGTTAAAATTTACTACCTTCAAGAACAAATATGTAATGCTTACCTCCACAGCAAATGATGGCAGCAACAAAAAGGGATATATCACTGTCATCCAGTTCTAGTGCATTGAATTTCATTGCAAAATCAAATTTTGGCTCCATTATATCACAGAACGGCTTCCTCAGGCTTTTCAGGAACTCCCGGGTTATAAAACCGTTCCCATAGGCCACCAGCATCCCGTCCTTGTTCATCACTGATGCTAACATGGCAAATATGGCTTCATAAACTCCGTATTTTAACAGTGTCACTTGATCATTCAAGTCAAGGCTGGAGAAGCCAGGGATAGATTTGGCAAATTCAGTAAGTTCTGTGACGGTCTCTACAGATGTACACTGGCAGCAGTGGAAGATTCGAACTTCTGCTTCCTTGTTCTGAATTCCATTGGCTACCAATTTTGCCACCAGGGTTTTCTCTGCCATACACAAGGTAACCATATCATGTATAACAAATGGCTACAGAGAAAAAAATACTAATTCAGTTACAAAAGAATGGGTATTTATCGTTGGTTTCCTAAAAAACAGGAATTTTGATAAACTTTAATTTTCATGCTAAACAGTCTTCAACTATCTCTAAACCTTGAGTTCTTTTATATTTCTGCATAAAGAACTGTAGAACTACAAACTGCAATATCTAAAAACAAGTCTGCTCTGCAAACACAAATAGTAGCATGTAGATATCTATTCTATATCTTTAACCTAGTTTTATCTAGTAGTTACAGTGAAGGTCCAGAAGTACTGGGCTATATATGCAAATATCCATCTCAGAGCAAGTCCCAAAGGGTCACAAAAGACTTGTATTACCTTCTCCAGAAGTCCACATTATTCTGCCTACACTCCTACAGATTCCTAAACTAACTACACCTGATGCACTTCATGCTGCTTTCCTGAAGTATCCTAGGGGGAATACAGACAGTCATTTAAATATAGGACAGCATATTTGCACACAAATGTCAACCCTGTACGACTCTTGTGTTTATTACCAGATTTTCATGCCCCAGCTGATCTACCACAGAATTTCAGCTCATCTTTCTAGCTTTTATTTAGTGCTAAGTCATCTCTAAACCCAGAATCCCACTAGAATGTCAGACAAAACATAATTTCAGTCTTGATTACAGTCTTTTCTGTAAGCACCTTAATTTAAAAAGTCACCTGCATTACAAACTGATGAGCTGGTCTCTTAAAACATCATATATATATAAAAAAAAAAGCATTCAGACTTTCTTATGAACAATCAGAACTCAAAAATATTTTAATACATGTCAGAAGAGCAGTAATCAAAACACAGGACAATTCACTAAAGGAAAAGAACTAAACCCAATACTTCTCAGCCTACCAAAGTCACAGCAGTTGACCTTGAACATACAACCAATTCCATAACTGCAAATCAAAGCACATTCCCTGCGTTGTTTTGCTTACCTCGGGTTAAATGACTGTCATGAGGAACACTTAGTCTTCTGTTAGAAACTCATAGAATGCACTTATTTGACTTAGAAAACTGCCAAAGATGCTGGTTTCCAATCATTTTAAATGCTTATGGCAACCACACGTTCCATCTCACTTCAATACTTCAAGAGTTAGAAGTTTCTACCTGCATGTGGGTATGACTGGAAAGTGGCAAAGCAATAAATCCACCACGTTTCCAAACCCTTTTAAAAGATGTAAGCTATCTTGCAAATATTTTTTTAATTCAGCATCACTTCACCATACAGGAAGTAGGTATGGCCAAGGACCATGTAAATGTAATGATACCTTGTCATCGTGAAAAAAAGCTCACTCATTCTGAAATGAGTTAGAGTGGTGCTAAGACCCAGGATTCACTGAAATCAACTCTTCATGCATTGCTCAGAAATGGGTGGATCACTAATTACCAATAACAGAACCATCATTCCTTTATTTTTTTTCCCCTGTTAAAAAGTCAAAAGAAAATTAAAATGTCTGTTTTCCCAAAAGATGATGGAATAGCTTAAAAAACCCCACTCTCCTCTTCCCTGCATGTTGAAGAATGAGGAAGCAGACTAGGTCTGACTGCTCATTAATTTTTAATTGTAAATTCATGAAGAAACCGGCAAGCCACTATTAGCTAGTCAATCAGATGACTAGTCTGAGAGCCTTGATCACACAAATGCAAACACAAAAACTGGGATGCAGGGATCTAGAATCCCTGCGTGCACGATACATACTGTAGTTTATCATTCTCACACATGGTACCAAGTTTGAAAAGGACTTTATGCAGATGCCTGCTTGGCAAGGTGTAAAAACGTTATTTAGTGTAGGCTTATGTCAGCTTGTACCCCAAAACAAGTTTAAGCTTGTGCTTAGTTTTAAGGATCTCTTTCATCCACTGAGAGAGACTGGGACTTTCATACGTCTCTCTTGTGACATAGGAATCTGTATGCTTGGCTAGATGAGACTATAATAACGCAAATTCTGTAATTTAGAAGACAGCTTGCTTACAATTTTTATAACACTCATCTCCACAGTCCCATGATAGTTATTACGGAGTATGTAAAACCTCTTCCCTGCAAATTTCTACTGATAGTCAGTCCTTATAATGGTTACACCATATCATGTGCTACAAAATGAAAAGCAGTTGATAGCATTAGATAGAACAAACTCTTCATTGCCCAATGATGTTTTTCTTGTCATACTCAATCATTTTCAGGAAAAGTATTCCCAATTGTCAAAACAATATGGTTCAGAGTTAAATCTCAAAGATGTTGTGCAACTAGTAAACATTACACAATACATCTAAATTACTAAAGACCTAAGTACCATAAATAAAAATTCTTAGACTATTCACTACTTGGAATAAAACCTTTGCTCAATGATCCTGATGGAAAAATAACCTCTATTGCATATGTGTCTTCACAGCCTTGCTTGCTTTTCCCTTTCAAATTAACTGTAAAGACCAGCAAGGCCAGGTGAGGAATTAGCCAGAACTGTATACAAAGAATTACAAACTCAAGTTTCCCCTCCTGCCATTATATTGTAGTGATTAAAACAAGTCATACAGAGCTCCTCTACACCTTAAAAGATAACAGTATGTATCCAGGCATTTGTGGCAGAAAAGCATTATTTTTTTTTCCACTGTCATAGTAGGAAATTAATTTTGAGCAGTTTCCCACACCCATAGCAAGAGGCATTCACATCCCTATGGCACTTTATTATTTTTTTATTGAGAACTAATCTTCTTCCCCTTGTGTCTCTAGTATAAATTAAGGTCATGAGCTTCCATTTACAAGTTAATCACTTGATTTTCCTAAAGCTTCGTATTATTCTGATAGCAGCTAAAAGCAACCATATTTACTACAGGTACTCTTTATTGCATATTTCATGTCTGTATTAGCATGACATTTATTTTATAAAATATTTGCTTAAGAGTTTAACAAATTATTATAATCACCTTATGCACTTGCCAGCTTTATTTTACAGTTACAGCAACAGTACTTACTGGATTGTTATTAGTTTTCCCCGCAAGGATGATTCTGGCTTTAACCTTGTTCATATTGAAGTTTTTCAGGTAAGCATCATGAATTCTTTTAGCAAGTGATTTCAGATCTGCCATTTCTGAATCTTCTACGTAATTTTCACCTGTTAGAATTTCTGCTTTCAACTTGGCCTTCTCAGACCTTGGCATTCGTCCAAAACGTATTGCTGATGGGAAGACAGAATTGTAAAACAAACAAAAGTTATAAAAAAACTCATGCCTTTTACTGTTGTTGATCAGAGCAGGAAGACTTTTGTGTCTGGAAAAACTGAGGTACAGGTAGTATCTTTATTATGATAAATTCATGAGTGAAGAAAAACCCTCCTTCTTTCCAACACAGTCAGTGACTAATTACCAATTCAATATGCTAAACTGAAGGTAAGCAGGTGTTTCAAAACACAACCTGGTATCTACAACGAGCTAGAATGTATGCATTTGCCTTCCACATTACCTAATATTGTGTTTTGTTTTCTCCCTATTATGTCAACAACTCCCAACTCAATGTCCACCTTGGGAATTCTAAAAAATGGAGTAAACTCATGTCAGGAGCCTTGCAGAGTGCACACAAGCCAGCTGGAGAGCTGCCTGGGGAGTTGCTCCACAGGGAATGCTGCAATGGAGTTGGATTTTGATCCCATTTCTGATTCCGGGGCATTCAGTCCTCTATTTGCTGGATGGTCAGTTCAAATATCTGTACTGTCTAGTGAAAACAAAAAAGACCAGTGACCCAAAACCTCCTTCTGGACCCAGCATTTTATGCTTCTTTTTTTCAATAGATTAGCCCTTCAAGACTGGAGAGGATAAGAATATTCCATCTAGTCATTAGAATGTTCTCTGAAGAGGCAGAAGAGTTGAGTTTGACACACAACTGGGTATGGAAGTCCCCCAGTTCTTGGGCTAGTGGCCTTGCCATTTAGCAATAAAACATCCACATCCTTCAGCAGTTTCAGTTTAAAACTAAACCAGCTCCCATTTCTCAAGGGGCCTTACCTTCTGATGGTGTGCAAGTTTTTGAGATGGCTGATACAGCTGGTTACTTTTACTGCATTTCTCTAAGCAAAGAGAGAACAAAACCCCACTGCTTAGACCGATCAATTCAGAGCACATGCAGAATTAGCCTTTCAAAACACCTGAGAAATTTTCTCATGACATAAGGAGGTGAATCTAGGCGTGATCTGAATTACAGTTTTGGACTTCAATTGAAGTCTAACATGGAAGGCCTGTCTGGAATCTGGCCATAAGTCTATTGGAAAAGTGGAAGAATATCTGCTCTAAATTGGAACTTACATTTTAAGGCTGTGGCTGCAAACCCAGTTCTAGCTCTTCCTGAGAAGCATTGCCTGCAATTAGCTGTAATTTCCTTCCCCCACTGCCTTCCCTGTGTTTGCTGCAGTAGAACTGCTACTGCTCCCTTTAGCTGGGGCACAGGTGCCCACAGCATTTTAGTGGGATGAAACAGCTTCAATTGAATGTTAATTACTGCCAATTAGCACAGCTTCCTGCTAAGGCCTGCCCCTGAGATGTTACTTTGTTGGCTGGCACACTCTTCCCAAGTCTGCTTCAGGAAGGTTATCACTAGTCTTGCAGAGACTATCAAGTCTCTCCCAATGGACCTTAATCTCAGTCAAGGCTCACCACAAAGGAGCCAGATTTCCCCAAAACATCAACTCTCCCAATGTCTCTTGCTAGGACTAGAGTACAACGCCATAGGCAGCTTGCCCAACTATGTCCCCACCACAGCTATCTTGCTTGCATAGTCTCCTTCACAAGTTTGTCTCTTATCTCACAGCTTTTCACCTAGCCCAGCATTTTCACCTACTTCTCACCTACTCGAAAACTGCACCTGTTCCCATATCCAGCCTTGAGACTACCAGACCTATACAGAGAAAGAGAACCACTGTCATCTGGCCAACTGAAATGAACTTTCTCATGGCTTGACCTCTCCCTCTTCCTGAAAGTCACTCAGCAACCTACACACTATTCATAAAGCTGCCTTCTGGGTTGAAATCAACCTGTAAACCACAGGCTTACCAGCTTTATCTTAAATCATTAACACAAATAACAACATAATTTTTAAACTGGCTATCTAAACGCTCTGAATTTTTACCATTCCATTTAACAAGCAACCTACCAGATCCCTGTTCCACAGTCAGCACAGATCTTTGCCCTCCCCCCACACTCCCTGAACCATCTGTCCAAGAGCTGTTGCACTATAACCTGAAAAATAATGAAATCTGGCTTCCTACAGATTTATATCCTACGTCAATATCCCCCACAAAGAGCCAGTTGTTCTCCTCCTACTCCTTTACAATGCCCAGCGTTGAAATTTGTTTCAATGGGATGAATGGTGCCAAAGTTCTGGATGAAGAAAGCAACTAAATGAACATTCATATGGACAAACAGACATCCAGCACTATTGTGTAAAGCTCCGAAGAGTACATTTGGCATCTGTGTATCAATTATATTAACTACCCATTAAGGAAACTGGTGTCCCCCTGCCGTGATCTCCACTTTAAAAATCTGGGGTTCAACTCTCACGTGTAAGTAAAAACGTTATCCAAGTGACTGCTCCCAGAAGCAGACCCTGGGCAGGAAAAAGCAAATTATTAAGGGCACTCTTACCTACCATTATGTGACATTCCAACTGAAAGGCACTTTTGGAAACGACAGTATTGGCACTTATTACGATTTTTTTTCTGAATTTTGCAGTTGCGATCACATTTATCATAGATGAGTTTTAATCGAATTGTTCTTCTAAAAAAACCCTATAAAAAGTTTGAGAAAACAGTATGTAATGTTAAAGCATGTTGAGTACTACACTTCAAGCATACAGGTAATTTTTTTTGCTTGTTCATTGACGTCGTGAAAAAAAAAAATATACAAAGTATAACCTGTCCAAAGGTAAGACTCTCCTGTGCTACCCAGTGAAGTGGTGTGTAGGAAGGCATGTGTAGAATGGAAAACACAAAAGGAGGGAGCAGCTCTCAGCCCTCTCTCTTGGGAGAGGACCAGAGGCTCGGAGTCCCTGAGTAGATATGCCCGTAAGGATTAAGCAAGACAGTCACGTACTGCTTTTGTATGCACTCTCCCAGCCTTTTCTGTCAGGAATAACCTTCATCATACATGTAAGTTGTACAAACATACAGATTTAAAATATCTTTTCTTCATCCAGCAAATGTGAGGGGTAGAACAAAACAGCAGTGTATATTAGAAAAAGCCAAAGACACAAAAATGAGCATTACAGAAAAGCCTGTAACTCAACTGATCTTACCATGATGTCTTCAAACACTAGTCTCGTACTATGAAACACTGGGTTAGCAAACTTTTGTAGAGATATTGCCACAGTTTGCTTCACCTGACATAAAAACATGTAATTTAGACTGTGGGATACATCTGACGATGAACTGGCTCCCCATCTCTTAACAGAGATGGCATTATTCCCTAAGATTTATATTTGAATTACCATCTTCTGACATTAAGCAATAAAAAAAACCTTACACAGACACAATGACTTCTCTCACCTTACATTATTATTTAGGAAAAAATGCAAAACCAAAATGTTAGAAGGAAAAAGAAAATATTATAATTCCTGGGCCATGTAAATCCCCCAAATTATGCATCAATGATAACACTAATCTGCCCCAGAGACATGCACTGGCCCCAGAACTGCAAGACATACAACACTAAGTGATTGTGGCAGAATGGGGAGGAGATGAGACTTGTTACTGTTGTAATGGAAATGTAGCAAACTCACATGCTTCTCACAGCCATACTCCCAACACAAATAAAACACTAGTGGAGCAATTAGGCTTTGACTTTTAGTCACAGTTTAGTGTTTTAAGTTGTCTTAGTGTTGATCTAGGTATGCCCAGAAAAGCAGCACTAAACTTATCACCGTGAATTGCCCCTGCTTGATGAAGGTATTGAGTTATGGTAACCAGTTATGGTATCTGAAAAATTCATTTCAGCAACAAAGATCACAGATACGTTTCTTATTTAAATAATTGCAACGGCTAGAATCATGTTAATGAAACATTTTTTTATCTTCATCTAACCCTGTAAATAAAGCAACATGTTTTAGGCTCTTAAAAAGAAAATTACAACTGTACCTTACAACCTTCACAAGCATGTACTCCGTAATGGTAGCCTGAGGCTTTATCCCCACAAATCCTACATTCAATGTTTAATGCTCCACTGGGTGATTCATCTATGCTACCTGGAGCTGTGGCAAAATTAATGGATGAAGGACTGGATGCTGGTGAAAGGGTGTCTAAAAGAAAAAGGAACACTTCATAAATGCTATGCTATCAAGATTGATACCATTTCTACCCACAAAAAAATGTGCTTATTCTAAAAAATAATCATGAGTTAACAGTCATTAAGTGAACTAATCATTTGGCCATGTTTGAAAAATAATTAATATTTATATTAACAGTGTAAACACACACAACATACAGGGTGTTCCCTGCTAATTTTGATGAGACATACAATGTCAACAAACAAGAAGCCTTACCAAAGTAACCCTGATAACAAGAACTAGAAGAGTAACAATGGTTCTCAATAAACATGCACCACACAAAATACGAGAAAACCAAGCTTTTTTGGATTTTCCCATGTTCCATTTTTACTTTGATTTCTTTCAAACATGTCTAAATTTGATATGAACATGAAATTTTTGTATCCCACAACTTAAAATAACTAAAAAGCACTGAATTAATATTTCTTCTAAGTCAAGGACATTTTCTTAACCGTAAAAACACAAGTTCACCATCTTCATAAGTAAATTAAATTTGGAAAACAGTATTCAACATTTGCCTACTGCTCAAGGCAAATACTACCAAGTATAAAAAGAAAAAAAACAACCCACAATTAAATAGAACCCCTCATGATTTGAGGTGTGTATCACAATACAATTCAACCTGTCTCTCGCTCTCTTGCCATTACACCTTCCACCTCTTGTGCTGAAGTGCTGAGCACAAGATGTATTGCTATGGGATGACAAGAGACATATTTCTAGCTCATGCTGAGATACAGTTAAAGTCCCCTTGACTTCTGGAGAGCTACTCATAGTTTTAAATGATGATCTAAACTGAGGCCTAAAAAGCAGTTGGACATCTTTTTTTAAAGAAAAAGTGAAATTTTCTCAGAGTGAAAACATGCTCCTGCACACCAGCTGAGAGGCCAAACAGATATTAAAAGCAAGGTCACGTAACTGTCTGCTTCTAAGATAATCCAGCAATAGAAGCTTTGCTCAGGTAATTTATCTTTTGATTATAATGGGAAAAGCATTTCTGGATTTCTGTACAATAAAAGAAACTCTTCCAAAATTTTACTACTAGAGGAACATGATACAAAACTAACACATTCCAACCTTAATTATTTCAATTAATATTTCCACTCTATTTGAGGAAAATATTTTCTGAGGCCAGAATTTCTTTTATCTTCCATCTTGCAACTTGCACCACAAGACTTGAGCAAATTAATGGGTGTGTTATTTTAACAGAAAGATTAAGAAACACTTGTGAATGTAGGTCAGCCAGTATTATGTTGGAAAAAACCTTGGCACAGAATTCAGTCTGCATTGCCAGCACTGCCAAGCCCACAGGCATCAAAGTCCTCAAGAACAGCCTAAACCCCAGGATTTTTTTTAAGTGTGATTCTCATTTCTTTTTACTTCTTATAGAATTCGACCCTTAAAAGTTTACATTTTCCATCTTCTCTAACACCAAAACTAGAATGTTTTGCAGTGAACACTCCAATTAGAAGGTGACAGTAGAAGCTGATCTAAATTATTGCAGGACCTGCACACACATCCACACAAATAATGAAAAAACCCAACTTCTCTCAGAAGGACTATGTTACAAACCCAGCACATAACTTTTCCTCTGGAAGGCATCTCTCTAACATGAAGGTCTGCAATCAAAAGGGACTCAATATTTCTACAAAGGTCCTTTTGGGTGATAGTGCCAAGAGGCAGGTCTCCTTTCCCCCTTCAAGACTCACACTACTAATTTCAACCACTTCAGCAGAGAAGCATGCCTCAGTTGTACTGGTGCAGTTTTGGTAATGAAAATAGTGATCACAGCCCAGGAATTGATTTAAGGTAAGAAACCACAAAACAAAACATAATGTAAAATAACCAGAAAGTTAATAATAAACTGCTTTAAATGGCTCTAGGGCTAAAAGATTTGTAAATCCCTAGTTTCAAAAGGAATACCTTACTGACATTATTGCAGTGTCCCATATCCACTTTGATCTCTCAAACAAAACCTCTCACAAAGATCTTCTGACTAAAGACCAGGTAATGTATTAGCACCCTGAGACTGTTAATTTAACCAGGGTAGAAGTCATTAGCTGAACAACGCTACTCTTGAGAAGGGGGAGAAAACACCATGTCCAAAACATCAGTACACTAAAATATACTGGAATTCTTGGTGAGCTTTTAAGGGTTAGATTATAAATTTCAGGCAAACGTTTCAAAATACTTCACAAATAGATGTGATTAGAATGAAGTTTAAAAAATGGGAAATTAGTACAAGATTGTGACTTCCTGCATGATTACACTAAACAGTAGCTTCTTTGTGATTTATAGTGAGAGATATATATATAGTGATTTATAAGTTATTTTGAAAAAGATGTTGATACTAATGACAATTTAAAGCAGTAACATTTTGTTACACTGATTTTTCAGTAACATTTGTCTAATAAACTAACTTTAGCCTTAAAGATTTCAAGACCATGCTATCATCAGCTTATCTATTTCTAGTGACACTTAGTCATAAACAAGTATTGCATTAAAAAAGTTTTAAATTTCTATTACTATGTATTTGTATAAAGGAAGTTTTATGGTAAACGAAAACTGTCTTACCCGTTATAACTGATCCATCAGATCCTGGACCATTTCCCAGTGACTGGAACTCTGTTAAACTTAAAGCTCCAGAGCTATCATCACCTAGAGACTGAGAAAGGTCTTGAATGTTGTCCATATCTTGTAGGAACTCTCCAGATAAAGGGCTGCCTATGTCATCGTCCTCCAAGGGAGTAAGAGGATAGAGCTGGTTTTCGGTGTCCACCATTTTGATCAAATAGAGCAGTCACTTAAACTTCTTTACACTGGGGAAAGAATAATTAAAAAAATAATAATCCTATACTTACAATATTAGAGGATTTTAATTTTTAATATTTGAATCAGTTAAAGCACACTGAATACATGAATTCTAATTCAGTCATGAAAAATTATACAACATTCAACATCATTAGCAGGACAGAGAAAAAGCCAAACATCCCCAAAATACATCAATACGAATTAAAGTTACTCAAAGATCAATCTCTAGACTGTTGTTTTCCCTCCTTTGCTGACAAAAGTTGTCTATTGAGTTTTCAAAGCAGGCATTATGCACTTCCCACCAAAATGTATAGTAAATTAACACATATAAATATGCATTAGTGTTATGTTTGAGGAGTCTTTTCTCACCTTATCTAACAGGTTTAGATATGTTCATTTGGTCCTCTGTTCTCATGTCTTTTACATTTGTTCGATAGGTCTTACGACACTGCAGAGAACAAAATACTGTCTTACACTAAAATATTTGTAGAAGTGGGCCAAACTAATACTTTTTTACTGACTCTGGTCAAAGAACCCGTTCAGCAAGAGTGCTCCAGCATATACAATCCAATATATCTGTAATTCCTAGCGTTAGCTTTATTTCCCCCAGTGAACTAAGCTTTTAAAATTGCCTTCAAAACTAGCCATCACTGCCAGCAACTTTCAGTGACACCACAGGTTCCTAAGAAAACATCACACATTTTAATTCTCCTTCTATTGACTTGTCAGGGAATGCATCAGTGAATGCACCGCAGAAGGTTACTGCTGCTGCACAAACCTGCTGCTGCTAAAAGAAACTCATCTTTTACACCGTGTACCTAACCTAACCGAGTTGTACTGAGTGTGCCTACCAACACGTGCTGCTGCAGACTTGTCCATGCCATGAATATGCAGGAGCAGTCGGAGAAGCTCTGGCTGTTACTGTGGTTACCGCTCAGCCCTCAGTTCCTTTGCAAAGAACACGTGCTCCCTGCACTTCATTGGGAAGCCTGAGACTGCCAAACACTGCCTGCCTGGGGATACACAAATGCTGATTTTGCAACAAAAATGGTAAAAAACCCAAACCAAAACAACAAAAAAAACAACTTCCTTGGTGTTAAAGTCTCAAATGAGCTTGATTACTATGATGATAAACATTTTGTGTGAAGAAATAAATAATTGTCTTTGCTAATTTGTGACAAATTCACCCTGTGAAAATCAGACAATTATTCTGGAGAAAAAAAAAGAAAAAAGTCATATTTGGCTATGCAATTGACCAAAAAGGTACAATTAAAAGCAAGACAAATTGCTGACTTCTGCTTTTCATACTACTGACTGAAAAGAGCCATCACTTGCGTTCAGCCACGTTTAAAAAACACTCAAAATGTTCTGAAGCAAGATATCTACAATCAAGCCTTTCATCCCCAGCCTGGTGGCAAAGGGCTGCCTTCACTTATATTTGCATAACTTTACAGGGTATTACATAGCTGTATCTGAGGGCAGAATGACCCACTCTAAAGAGGACTAAAAGCTATGCTTGTGACAACCTGCAATGTGCACACGGTTTTTAAATTATTTATGTTTCAGGTGCACTTATCAGCGCACACTGCTACTTCTTTCTGCCATTTCATGGGACACCAATGGTGCACATACATCACTCCTATAGTGTTCGCCAGTGTGTTCATTACATGACTGTAAGGCCAAACCATTAAAACCCCCTCCCTACTGCATCACATAAGGCCTTCTGTTCCACAGTTTGCATTGTTGCAGCTAATCGGTATTATTTCAAGTATATATCTTAGACTTGGCAAATGTATATACTTTGATTTTCAGAACACCCCTTTTCTTTATTACTGGCATCCACTGGCTGTAGTGGTACATCCTAAAACCCTTTATTAATTTTCAGCCAAGTGAATATACATAAAAATTGTAACCTCTCAAGTACAAGGGGAGATTGAAACTGTACTGTAATTATATAAACAATAAAACTCTAATTATTAGAATAAAACAATATGTCCTATATATCTTTGGGCAATTTTTTATAGGTCTGTCCAACATTGTACCTGTTTTTTGAAAGAAACTATGTTGAGGATAAAAAAAGTTTACTGAACCAGTGTCCAGTTAGATTATCTTTCCTGCAATTTATTAAAATATTACTGCTACAGTATTTAGCTTTTGGCACATTTTTCCCAACCCAAATACAATTTCACATCAAAGATACGGATTTTTTTCTCCCCAATCTAATAGTTTACCATGTACCTGGAAAGACAGAACTAAAGGAGCAGCAGACACATAGCCAAATCCTGAGCTCCTACTTATTTACTCAGTTCACACACACAGAAATGGAGTTCTTTGTGAATGTAAACACTGAACGTTTCAGGATCTGTCCAGCATTAACTGAGATGACAAAGTTTTCAGATGGTTCATTGTATCTTGACCATTAAAACTAAGCCAAACACAATAAACAGTTCTGAAGGCTGAAAGAATAACAAATTGTAAGAGTCAGATCTCCAAATATCTGATTTTATAAACAAGATAGAATACTGGTCTCCCTTGAGTAGGAAAAAAAACAGATGCTGTTACTATTATGGACTTGCCATCTCATACTACAGGACCCTTAGTAAAGATTGATTTGCCCAATTCCTTTGAAACTGGATAGTATTAACTAGAAAAGGAAAATATGCCCTAGATCACAAAGTGTAGCAAATAAGAGCATCTAGGAGACTAAGAATGGGAATGTATCCATTATTTCTAACACCAGTCAGACAACAGATATGTCACCACTGATTTTACTTGGACGTGTCACGTTGCTACTCTATGACTATACACAGCTTGCCTGTATTTAAAAATAAAAGTCACATTAAGTTTTCCATTTTGATATATTAAATACTCACTGGGATATTGTGCCAGATTGTCAGCACTGTAATGGAATATTTATAAGCAATACAAGAGTTTTCATGCACATTTCAAGTTCTTCCTGAAGGGATCAGTTGAAAGGCTGCTGCAGCTTTTGAGAGCAACCAAGCAATACTGACTGGGAGGTCTGGCTACTTCACAATGTAAAAGAACATTTTAAACAAAAACAAAATAACTGCTTTCACATCAAGGACTGAATTGTAGCTGCTATCACTTACAGACCCTGTAAGATTTCCATAATCTGAAACTATTTAGTAAAATAACACTATTTTAAAAGTCAACAGTTGTCCTATCTCGTTCCCTTACAAATCTGACTGGCTTGGAACCTGACAACATATTAAGAAATATCTACATTTGTTACTTATAAGTCTGACAGAAAACTGAAAATAGAAAATGCTTGTAACATACACAACCATAGTTCCTGAAGAAAAAAAATATCAGAAATTATATAAATGAAGACCCTAAATAAAATACTACTTAAAAATAAAATAATTAGCCTAATGCTAAGAGTGTATGGTTGTACACCAAGGAAAAATGGCACAGATTATTGTAGATTATCTGACAAAGATTTTATCGCTAAACCACCTGCATTTATTCACAGCAACACTTCCAATCACAAGAAGACTCAAGATGCACAGCAATTTTGCAGATGCAGAGCACATTTACAAAACATTATTTTCACAAAGTAAGAAAAAGATTCAACTGCGAACGATTCTGGTTAACATCATCTGTTACTCTCTGCTAATGCTTTCAATCTCGTAGATCTTTGCATAGTTTCTCTGTTGATGCAGCATGAACCAGCTCAGCAGCACCTGGAACTTACTGCTGGTTCCTGTTCGTTATCTAACAGATTTCAAAGCACTACATTAAGTACCTGATATCCCTGATATAAGTGGAATATACTCCAGTTGAGTAATGAGAAATCACTTTTATGTGTTTTATTTATGAAATCAAAGTTAAATTGCTGTCCCTGTGACGTGGCTCTTTTGTGATGAGGGAAAAGCGTAAAGCAACCTTGATATAAGTTGTTTTTGTAATGATAGCCAAGAATAAAAACAACTGTTCTCTGGCAATCCAAAAGAGACTACCAAAGTTGTCTCCCTAAGGGGCCATCAGCAAAAAAGGAAGAAAGGAATGGCAGAGCACACAGTCAGCACTGCTCCTCTGGTGTGCTCTTCACGAGGTTCTCCCGGGCTAGAACAGTTCATGGCACAGAAACATTATATTCCCCTGCAGATACGTAGCAAGAGGACACTGTCCTGGGACAGCTGGGGAGGTTCCAGGAGGCACTGGGCTCCTTGCATCCAAGATTACTTCAGGTTCCCTACTGAACCATGTACATCTCTCCCGGTACGACTTCTGCATCCAGCACAAGCATCGATAAAAGATTAAGTGAATGCTGAAGTCTCCCTTGAAACAAAATAGGCATTATTTGACAGGAAAGCGAAGGAGATGCTCAATAGCTGGACTCTGAGCACGGCAACAGCTCTTTCAGCAGCCTGCCTGGTATTGCCCAAATTGCACTATGCTTTTCCACATTTACAGTAAATATTTGAAACTCAGTAGACTTTTTAGCTGGACTTATGTAAGAACAACCTAACAGCTAGTGAAACATAAATGAAGGGCTTATTGTTTTAACTTAAATTACATACCCTTTTGTACTTTCAAACACTACTAGTAAATTACAGCTGTTTAATCATTATGGCTCTTGTCAATGATCAACTAGCTACCTTAGCAAGCACAGCCATTACGTAACCCTTTCTGAAGACTATCAAAGTATGCTAATATTTTCATTACTAAAAGAGTTAGAATTAGTTTGGTGCTTTTTTCATAAGCATGCAAAGCTTTTAAGTAAAATGTCTAGTAGTCATGCAATAAACCATTTGCCTTCTGTCTTCCCCGTGCATTGTGCATGTTTACACCTGCTTAATATGCATTAATCCTTATTTCTGTGAAAAGAAAGTTTCTAAAACAGGAAGAGTAATAAGTATGAAGTTCATTTCAGTAGTATTCACAAAGAGTATTTTGTTTTACAAAAAAAGTTGAGCCTATTACAACAGTAGATTGCTGTGGTAGCTACAGCACGATGATTCCACTTAAGAATCTGTGTAAGTCAACATTTCTTCTTACTCTTAAAGACTTCAGAAAAATTCGGTGCCACAAAGACATTTGCAAAGGATTTTCCCAGTTTCCCATACAAAATTTTAGTCTCCATATCTCCTCTCCTACACCCACATATAAACACACACAAAGTATAATGAAAACAAGAGAGTATGACAGAAAAATAAGAACATCATTTCTTGAAAATATGGTTTTAAGTATAAAGAAGTTTTACTGGTGCTCTCTCACAGCATGTTATCTCTGAAATATGTCTATTTACAGAAGAAGTCTCCCTTTCCCACCAACACTGCAAATACCCAATGAGTAATTTACCTCTAAACTTGAAACAGATCTTAAAGAAACAGCAGTCAGACTGTTAAAAAAAACCACAACCAAACAACAAACAATAAAACAAATGCCGAAACACAATCATGCAGCCACTGGTTATTTGCTTCATTTTTGAAAGGGTTGGTGAAAGACTAAAACCCTGGCCCTTTCACATTTAATACTTGCCATCCTAGGGATAATCCCTGTAAGGAAATAGGTCTCTCAGATGCAAAGGTCTCTGAGAAGCAATAACAAAGTCTGGATTTACTGCATAAACAAATTGATCGTGTAAAGGGCTTGCTTGCAAATACTGAGGTTAAAGTTGAAACAATCATTACCTCTAGGTCACTTGGAAAATGTTGTGGCTGAACACAGCACATTGAAAACTCGTGGCTGCAGTAGATACTTTTAGAAAACTGAGAAGACTAGGAAAAGCCTGGAACATTTAAGCTACAGGATATTCACCATATAAGAAACAACTGAAAATAAAAATAGCTGAAAATAAAATTTGGCACCAAAAATATGAAGTCCAGTCTCCTACCTGGGAAAAGATGTATGTTTTCTCCTCTATCCTCTGACATTTGATTCAGCTTTCATACTTTGTAACCTTACATACTAGTAATAGCTTGTATTTTACCAAGTATTAAGAATCTAAGACATATATTAATTTACTATGCCTGATATGATAAAAAATGTTCATGAGCCACCTTTTCATCAAGACTGACAGTTCTAGCCCTCCAAAAAAAAAACAACCCACAAAACAAAAACAAAGAACTTAATCTTTTTTCCTTCTACATAGTTGTATGCCAAGGTATCACACAGCTTAGAAGTGTCCTTGCCTTTAAAACAACTCACAATTCACATACCTTAATTTTGAAAAATGATACCAAAATTGCGAAGTTAAGCTCTTAAAAGTCTCCTAACAAAACATTCTATGCAACCTTGATTATGCCACCTTATTTTAATGCACTGTGGTCGAATGTACTGCACAATGTTCACAATTTTCTGCACAATACTGCACAATGTTCTTCTTTCCCTGTTCCACTCCCCTTATAACTGGGCAGTGCACTAAACTGAAATGAAACTACACAGCTTGTAAGACAACCTGGTCTACATTAGTCTGCAGAAGGAAAAAAACAGCTAAGGTACTGGTTGATCAAAAAGGAAAGACATTTGTTCCTTAAGAAAAGAGTGAAAAGACAATTCTGTTTCTCTGATCTGTAAGTATTGGCAGAACTGGAGGAACACTAAGGAGTTTCTAACTTCACATGGGAAGAGCTGACAAGGGTTTGAAACACTGCAAATATTTTGCTGATTGATAAGGAAAGTGGTTAAAGCAACAGGGGAATTTTTTTTTTTTTCTTCTTGTACTACTCAGCCAAACTCAAGCAGAAGTTACTGAGCCAGGCAGCAGCACTTTTTTGCTCCCAGGATTTTCTGTCCCGTTGGATTTTAAAAGACATGATCCAAAAAGAGAGAGGAAAGCCAAGATTTTCTTATTGAAAATTGACATTTTTAATTGGCTTTTCCATACAAGTAACTGCCCAACACCATAAGCAAATACTTTTAAAGACAGGACTAAAACAGATGAGCTAACATGCTGTACATGCAGTAAGAAGATGCAGGGAAGAGCAGTGCTAATTAAGGACAGGTCAGATGTGAACAGTAGTACCACAGGAGCTACCAATTTGCATGTTGCAGGTAAGCAGAAGTATTCTTCAACTGGATCTGCTCTTTCAGACCATCAGGAGCATGTATGATTTGTCTGTGTTGTAGCACCAGCTTCTATTAGCCCATCACAAGACAAAGAAAATGTAATCATATGGTCGACGCGGCTTATTTAGGCCAAGTGTTGAGATTTTTAAATAAAGCTTATTTTGTGCCTTATATAGAATAGATGTTTTCCAGACATATAAAAGGTATAATGACATTGTCAGAAACTCTTGTATCATGCAATATATGTGATATTGGCCATGCGAGTTCCCACTAATTTGACAAAAATCTCAGCTCCTATGATGTCACTGTTTTGTTAGTTGTTTGGTTATTTTTACTTGGAAAAACTAAGGAAATTACCTAATAAAATTATTTAAAGTAATTTACAAGGCAGTGTTTTCCTGGTGCAAACCACTTTTAAAAGTAAGAACATATGGAAGGAGATACTAACATAAGCAACATTTGTCACCTGGCAAGAACATTACCAACAGTAACACAATACATTAGGATACAAATTCTGGAGAGAAAACAAACAAGGGTTGTCAAAGAGGAGGTAGCCATAGTAAACATGAAAGATTCCTTACTTATTATTCAAGTGCAAAGCAGCCAGAATTCAGAATCTGCATTATAGAAATGTAAGGCTCTAGGACATCTGTTTAACATTTATGTACTTCCCAAGCAAAAATCTAAAACCTCACATCTGTGATTATAAAAACACTCAGTTAAAAGCAAGACATGCAAAGTCCTCTTCGATTGCTAGACAAAATGTACTGTACCTCCTTATGAAAGAGAACTTAAAGAGTTCCTTATAATTGCAGTATATACAAAGACAGTTTAAAATTTAGCATTTGCACCAATATCACAACTTACAAAGACCAAAAAGCCCAAAATACTTCTTGAAATGCTTGCTTAACACTGCTTAGCTATGAAAATTTGAGCAGGCCCAGAGAAGCAGACAAAAAAAAAAAAAAAAAAAGACAGCAAAAAGCAACTAATTGGCCAAGGAAGGGGTAAAAGCACAGACTGAAAAAATACAAGGAACAATGACATAATCGCTAACAGTCACTATTCAGCTACTTGGCAGTTACTGAGCCAGCTTCAATCTCTGTTGGCATCTCCCTGTAGCTTCTTTCCAAGATTTAGTAGCACAGGGTAGAAGCTACTTCATGGGTCCTGACTCTGTGGAGCCTCATTGCCTAGGATATATTCAAGGAAGATAAATGTCTCTGAAAAGGGCTATTCATCCCTCTTTTAAATGCAGCATTTCTGCTTTAAAACTATCCAGCTGGTTTCTATACCTTCATGATTGCATACTCACTATTTCCTCCAATGTTTTCTTTCAATTATGTAACACACTCATGAAACTCTGCATAGTTGTAGAAACTGTCTGCTTTGTCAAGATTACTGTTTAAGACTCATTACAGGACTGCAGCAAAAGTACTCAGGAAGTAATTAAACTATTTATCGCAAGTATCATACCCTCTCACGTTCACACAATAGATGCAACTACTAACAGAGAAAAAAATTACAAAGCAGAATTTAATGCTCAGCAAATGGACATAAGAGGGGTCTTCATCTCACCTAATGGCAGGCAACTCACATAGCTGAGCTGAGTGGAACTCAATGGACTTCCCCGTGCCGTGGCCTCTTTGAGGCCACAATTACAAATTAGAAAGCAGCACCTCTTGATCAGATTGCTTCCCTGACCCAGTTCACTGCAAAGCCTCACAAATATTTGTGCTGGCCCAGAGGAGGGACCAGAAATAAGCAGCTGGGGAGAGGGACACATGCTGCAATGCCAATACATGTGTATGTGCAGCCTGAATCCCCTCTGGAGAATCCAATGATTGCATCAACAGGCCAGACCTGTAAACCAGGCATTTGCATTGCCTGAAGGAAAGCAGCCCTGCCTCTTCAGTCTCCAGTGAGAGCTGAAAACTGCTCTAGACATCAGGCAGCATCTCCATTAGATTAAGCAGTACCATCTTCTGACTGGGCCATGAAACTCTTGCAAAGGCTCAGCAGGACCATGCACGTCCCACAATTATTCATCATCCTTTCAGCAGTAAATCTCTCACAGAAATACAGTAAATGAAAGGTACAGGCATTTCTTCTGAGCTGAAACAACATGCTCCAATAAAGAAATGGGGGAAGGGAGGAAAGGGGAAGGGGAGGAAGAAAAAAATAATTCCAATGCTGGAAACTCAAGCTGAGAGTAGAATCCAGCTCAAAGAAAAACAACATCCTAGCATCACCTGCTAGCATAAAATCCTAGTGAGAAACTTTACATTCAGCCTCTCAAAAGGTTGAATTTTAACCATGAACCCAGTTGAGAACACTTTACATGACTTTCACACTGACTTTACATTAGACCAGAAAATACATTTCATCATGCTTGATAAGCAACATGAGACTAGTCAGTCTCTAACAGAGAGAGCTCAGCTTGAGATGTAACAAAATACCACAGTTCCAGGTTATCAGTACAATGAGATCTTTAGCCTGTCTTTAAATTAGCCACTGCTAATGCTTTTAACAACAGGAGCCAGATTTGACTTCATCAGCAATGGGACAAAAAGGTTTTGCAACCTTTGCCTTCAGGCTCCGGAGACAAGACTTACAGGTCTATCACCTCGAGTTTGTATCTGTCCGAAGTCAAGCTTGCTTTTTTTCCAAGTAAATGGACATCAGCTGCATCAAATGGGAGATTAAAGACATTTGCAGCAAGGCCCTGCCGATAAAAGAAAAATCTGTTTTTCCTAGCTCATTTCTGCAAAGAGTGCAGATTGCATTGTTGCTGGAACTGACATCGAGCTCAGGCAGATAGATTCCAGTCTGCAGAAAATACCACTAAGACACTGAGATTTTTTGTTTATATTTTCTTCTGCTAATGCGAGTTTTTGCACCCAAAAAGTGGATAATTTGTTGGTTTCTGTAACTGGGAAAAGGAAGACCTGAATTTCTTTCTAGTGAAAGCTGAATTGAAGCTAAAGTCAGAAGTAAATATATGTCAGAGTAAAGCTTTTAAGTCTCTCTTTAATGTCTGTCTGCTGAATCCTTTAAACTCTTGTAAGAGTTGACTAGTCAGGCTTCAGTATCAGTCAATTACAACGTTAGTGAACAACCTGTATAATATTATATTAGGGTTACTGGTAACCTATAATGTTCTCTCCTTCACTTCACTCTTTTCTTCAAGAAGTGTTTTGTGTGGAGTCTTTTATTTTAGGGTTTTTTCTAGGTGGTTGGTTTGGAGTTTTTTGAGGTTGTGGGTTTTGATTTTGGGCGTTGTTTTGTTGGGTGTTTTTTTTAAACTACCTTATAATCCAATCTGATATCAAGATAATTGCTGACTCTAAACCAAGTAAGTACTGACAAAGACTTCAGTGGAAAACTTTCTGTTAGTCTTTAGCTTAGCTTCAACTTCTATTGTTGACATGCCTAGAAATCCTGAAAAATGCAATTTGTAATTTTTTTCACTCTCTCTATTTACCCTCTTTTTTCACTTGTATAGTAAACAATGAGCTCTGGCACATGGTTGAGAATTGACTACAATCTTAATCTATAGAATAAGCGAACTATTTTAACATGACACCTAAAAAAAATAAAAATCAGCCTGGAGAATCATTACATTAGTTATCAATGCATGTAAAGCAAACATTCAGATTGGAGTTAATAATATTCAGTATTTTTAAGGCATGACCAATTAACTAAGTACATTTTATTCACAAGAAATTCAAAAGAACAATAAGATATATTTTTTTTTGCAAGAAACAGCCATGGCAACATGCTAGTAACCACTGTGTTACAGAGTACTGTGTTCTCTGATATGTGCTCTCTTTCAAGTTCAAATACTGTTCCACCAGTACTATTTACAGCTCACAACAGTTTTTGATAAAAGCCCCACTTTGCTGTTACATACATATATATATATATATGCTTGTAACACACACTCCCTTTTTCTGTGTATTCACTGTTAATAGCTCTTGAAGTCATTGTTATATTCCACACTGTAGCAAGATTCAAACAATTACAGGTTAATCATAGCAGCCATAGCAGTTTGTGCTTCAAAATTCTACAGATTCTAGGTAACTCACGACATCATCTTGTAGGTGATGAAGCTAAAAAAAATATAGTGTGTAGCACACAGCTGCCCTGTGTATTTGCTGAACACTGACATGTGAAGACCACATGAGGTGGTCTGAGAAGCAAAGATTTATGCATCATTTAAGAGGCTGTTTCTTTACATGTACATTAAAGCTAGGCTTTGATTTATGATTGATATTTGAACCAATGCAAGGTCACATTGGGGCAAACATGACATTTATGTATTTGCTATTTGATCCAAGGTCACGTTCACACAAACGTGTCATCTGAGTATTTGCTATATTTTTATTACTGTGTTAATGAACTCAAAGCTCTCCTACTTTCTCCATGAGCCCCAAAACTTCATAGCCATTTATTTAGAAGTCAGCTGTTTCTTCTAAGTTTTGCCATACTGTACAAATGTGTGAGAAGCTAATAACATAAGCCAAGATTTTTGATTGATTAACAACTAGGAATACTGACCTCAGAAATCAGTGGTCAGATTGAGGCTAAATCTGGTTGCATGGTATGCCCAGAATTAAGACCATTTTTAAAAAAGGAACAGACCAGAAGTCCCATAGAAACTACATCTTAAGAACTGCATGCACATGTTAGATGTCTTAAACCATTACCCCTTTTTTTTCTAAAAGTAAGATGCAAAAATAAGTTTAAGTGGTAAAGTCAAAGTTGATTCCAATGTGTGCAGCATTTACAAACAGCCTACACATCTGTCCTAACATGCTGTTCACTGGAAACTAGATCCTCAGGACTGAATGGGAATGTTGCAATTGTTTCCTTACAAATGTGATTACAGCATCTCAGATTATGCAAAGTGGCTTCTCAACAATCTTCTAACTATCCCCTGATATTCTACAGAGACTTCATTTGTTGAAAGATAAAGATATCTCAGGGTAAAAGGCAAACAAATTACATTTTAGTGTGGTGACTAAATTATTATCTCTAATAATAATCAAATTTTGAAGTAAATAATATGTAAGCCCCTTGCTAAGTCTCCTGCAGAGTACATTCTCACTACATATGGTAAAAATAAACTTCAGAGAGTACTAAATTAAAGACATGTGTGCAACTAAAATGGACAGTTAAAATCATAATCTAATACATACAGAGGCAATGCCAGGCAAAATTTTGGCCATTTTCTATTGAACATATTGACTATGCTATTACACAAACCTCTTAACTCAGAAGTTTTACTTGCTCACATGCTTGATTAAAAAAAATAACAATAAAACCCGAAAATAAAACAAACCCACAATACACGACTGCCCTATCCAGAAAGATACTGTAACTTTTACAAACAAAGCTGTGTAACTCCTACTAATAAATGTAAAATTTTATGTGTACTATGTTTATGAAAAGAAATAAAACCCATTGCCCCTAACTTACAGAATTGAGCAAAGACTTTGAAGCACTTCCTAAAACTCTGGTAATATATTTCAACAGTCCTTAGGATTTATGTATATGTCTGGATACCTTAAAATGTATTCTTATAAACTAGGATACAAGAATCCTTTTGTTTTACATCCATAGACCTTTATGTGTGACAGCAATTGGTATATATTGTTGACAAGTCTTACAGAAAGGTCTGGCAGGAACGTACTCTTTAGAACTTAGAATCCGTGCTGTGTTATAAATAAAATAAACTGCCTTAAATTTATCATAAAATGAAGAATAAGAAATAATTTACCATTTTTTTTTCTGTGAGCATATATTTAATTGCCATGTGATTTCAACCTTGCTTACTCTTTAACAGAAGAGCAAAGGGATGGTCCTGTGACATAAACACTTCAACTGAATACAACCTAATTCAAGGCTACATATAACCATAATAATTCTGCCATACAATCTAATATTTTGCAGGTATCAAGAAGTTCTGAGTTTGTTGACTGGTGATGAAATTTTTGAAGTTGCACACAATTTTGCGAGTTTAAATAACATGATATAAGCTTGAAAGTATTACATTGTGACAGTACACAAATTTGAAAGGTAGAATTCATATTGATTTTTGCTGTTACCAGCATTAAAACCCTGGGAAAAGGGCAACTCCGGGGAGAAGCAATAAAAAAGCTTTAATTTCTAATTATTTGCTCCCAAAGACATAATAATTTTCATACCACTGGCATCCCACACAGTTCTACCACATCTCCCTGCTCTTTCCCCATCTCACTACACTTACAGCTCCCCCTCCCCACACAACGTCCCTGAACCACTGACTGTGCAAACAGCAAACAAGCTGTAGCCGGCTCAGATCTACATGTTGCAACAGGCAACACAGGCTCCTTTGCTGATTGGCAACTGACGGGTCAAACAGAATAGATAATCGTTGAATTCATATTGCATCATTTCCTCAGTGGGGTCAGCAAAGCGTTTTCCTTTCTTCCCAGTTACCAACTTTAATAGATATTACAGAACTTTAGTGCCTTTGCAAGTTCTCTGTCAAATCTGAGAAGACTAGGAGGCTCAAAGTCACTGGGTGGGGGGAGACGACAGCAGGCTGTCCTGCATGGACCTGACTTCTCAGGGAACTAGTCTAGAAGAGATGAGAAACCAATCCTGAACCTAGCTTTCAGCATAGCAGTTTCAGAGCATGACTCTCTTTCAAGACAGATCTTGACTTTTCCCCCCTCTTTTTTCTTTTGTTTTGGTTTTGTTGCGTTTTTTTGTTGTTGTTCACTGTTAGTATTTGTTTTATCTTTTCTAGGGTTTGTAGAACACACAAACAGTACAACGGGTGCCCAAAGTTATGTCAGTACTTGGAGTATTCTACAGTTTTCCAGGGTCTCTCACTTTCACTCCTTTCGCATACTTTATTGAGAAAGAAAATAATTTGCTGTCCTTGAAATGGTTGAATATTCACTTGGCTGAAGTTTCTGACCTGTGGGTAAAAATATTAGTTCTTACAGACATCTTGATGGCAACATTCTTCCTGAATAAAAAGGTACTGTGTTGCAACAATATTTTTTATCTAAGGGGAGGGGGTAAGGGGGAGAAGAAGATACCTTAAATTAAAAGTTGAAAAATGGTTTGAACTTTCTTGCATATTGGTTTATGTGTGTGTGAAAAATTGCTCTTGAATCTAAACTGCACTTGAATTGCACACTAGGCCTTGCAATTCCTCTTTTTCAGAACACCTATTCAGGTACAACTTCTCCAACTGGCAAACTCCCAAATTTTGTCACTTTGATCTCATTACACAGCTCCTGCCCAGAACAATCAAAATTAAAAAACCCACAACTTTGCATCTGTATCACTTACTACAGTAGCTCTTCTGCTTATGGCCAGTATTGTTTTCTCTTTTCATTTACAGTTTAAACTTCCACATCTAAGCTCAGTCTCCTTGTTTTGGCTTGGGACAAAAGTCCAATTGCTTTGGCACCCGATGCTGCAACTTTTGTTTCAAAGATCAAACTCAACAGAACACATCTTTCTGCCTCAAGTATACCCCCTTTTTAGTTTCCAGCTCTCTCCCCATCCCCAAATCTCAGGTTTCAGTTTTGGCTTTACACTGGCACACTCAGCTGCAATACTCTTTCAGCTGTCTGATCCTTCCCTTTCATAAGCCATGTCAGCCCATCCTCAAATCACCTCCTTCATCTCTCAGGTCCTCTAAGTCTTCTATCTCAGCCCTCTAGTAGCTGCACAGCTGCACTCTTCCCACCATCTGCAATCTCTTGCATGATTCATCACCAAATGTAACAGACCATGATTATTCACTATCTGAAAAGCTACAGTGGAATTTACATCTGGTTCTGGAAGAGATTCAAGAAGCCTGAATTTGCCTTCTTAGCAGAGAACACCACCACTGTGTATTTTCGGTGGGTTTATTTCACTGATTAACTTAATTCCCTTGCCCAGACATAATAACAAGACATATTTGATAACCTAAATTCAGCTTAACAGAAGAATCTATACCCTATCAAAGAGAATGATCATCAGACAAGATCTTGCAGATTTAGGCCCCTTCTGCTTGCAAGTGTCTTTTTGAAAATTAATTGAGTAATCCAAGTGGGCCAGCCTTCATACTTTTCTAACAGCAGACAAAATATACTGTCTTCTTAAGAAATATGTTGAGTTGTGGAGTTCACTTATTCTTCAGTGTACTACAATTTTACTCATTCCTTCAAAGCATTTTTGCAGGCTCTTGTTCCTCAGCTATTACATTTAAATAAATAAATAAAACCTGCTAAAAATAAACCTTCTTTGATTTAATGCCGTGCCAAAACTCCAAGCACCCAGAGTAGAACACGGAACAAAACTCTTTCACTTGTCGTTGTTGCTTTTTTTTTCATTAAGAAAAGTCTCCCATTTTGGTCTGGTAATTTAGAAATTCCTGCCTTAAAACGTTTTTCATTGTGATAAATGTATCACACAAAAACAAAGCTTACAGTGAAATAACATTGCTGACAGGAGTCTTGGCAACAGGTATGAATGCAATGAATCTACGTTTTTTGGCAAATGGACATCAAGTACTTGTACTTCCAAGTTAGTGACATGTCAGATAGTGGATACACTTAGGACACATGACTTCACAGCTCTAATTCAGGTCACTTGCTACAGTATAGAGATCACAAGCCTCACACTCCTGCACAATCAAAAATACGTCAAAACAAACCCAACTGTTTTCCTGACATCCAGGCTCTCTGCTCATCCTTTGTATGACATGAAGGGTGTCTAGTTAACAGTTTTAACAGCCTCATAGTGACAACAGTATCACCACTGCTGCCTGCCTGCCACCCCACTTCTCCCCACTTCTATAACTGAGAAAGCACTTGAATTTTTTACAGAAAGGTGGAAGTAACAGTTCAGTGAAACAGCCAGGATAAGAAAATCTATTTAAGAAGTCATAAATGTACTGTACTTTCACATCCCAGTTTTAATTCACTTTGTAAGGCATTTTAGCTGACTGATTCAGACTTTGAAAAAGCAGTTACAGGGACACTGCACTCACAGCCCTCAGCACAGCCAAACTGAAGCTGTTGGTTGCAAAATAGTTACTTTGAGGGTACAGTTAGACAAGCCAGCTTAAGTAAGATAACAGCTCCCTGACATCAAAAGGATATCCCTTCTGTTGGTCCCTGACATTGTCAGCCCTGCACCTTCCCTCTCCGTTCTTCATTTCCAGCTACATAGCTCTATCCTGCCTGTGCTGGCTCTTGCACTTCTCTGACCTCTCTGGCCACATCTATACTAGTAAATAAAACAGGGTCAGAGAACAGGCTCAAGCTGAGCTGTTAGCGTCCTCTCTGACACCATTTTGGCCCATACCAACTTGGCAGTCTCCCAGACAAATGTGCAGGCAGGGTTAAGGGGACAGTGAATGCAGAGCAGCAAACTGTTCTCCATTGGCAGTTTGGATGCAACCATGCTGTTCTGGGAAGGAAGACTGATCGGTGTGTGTGACCTTGCCACTCTGTCCCAGGTCTGGAGAACAGTCCCTGGCATACTACACCCCTAATGTAGACACAGCCTCAGTGAAGAAAGAATTCAGGTCATTAAGCAGGTAGAAATGTAACGCAGGAAAAACATAGGTAGAGACCCACTAAAGTGCAGCAAAAAGGAAGGATGGAAACACATGGATGGTAGGCAAAGGAAAGAAGTGTGAAGAGGGAGCCTAACTGATGTTTAGCAGCAGCTGCTAGATCAGATCAGGTCATGCTAGGTAAGCACACCTCTCACTGTAAGCCTCATACCTGCAGGGCTATCAGGAATGACACAGAGAGGGGACATCCTATTCTACATAATTTTCTCCATATTTCTGCATTCATATATATATATTTATACACACACATGCACGCACACATGAATACCATGTAGAAGAGAAATAAAATTAATGATAGCTGCAAAGTGAACAATTCTATATTCTTAAAGGATAATCACTATAACACTTCCATGGGATTTATTATAGGGATTATGATCTTTAGAATCCTTGCAAATTTGGCTAGAATTGTGACATCTCAGTCTGCTGAAAATCAGGAGCCCAAAACATACATTTAAGTTGAACATTTGACAGCTGTTTGAAAATATTGGCCTATTTATGCACAGTCCCCTCTCTATGGAATCACAGTATAAAAAAAATTACAGCTGCTGCTTTTTCCAAAAGCAGTATCCTATGCTGCTTGTCTCTCAGTTACGTACATTCTAAAGCTGCTACCTGATTTCCTTCTCATCAGACCAGCCTGCTTAACTGCACACAGCAGTCTTTTGTCCCGACGTAGGTTAAGAAATAATAAATAAATAAGCAAAACAAACTCATTTCAGAAGGAGTTAAAAAAGAGTTCAAATTTAACATCAGAGTGGGTGAATTACTTGACTGTTGTAAGGGAGCACCATCAGCCCTGCTGTGCAGAATACTGTTGAGCACTGCCTGCTAATAAACCCAGGAGTCTCCAAGGCAGCCTCTTGACACAACATCCATCATCTCCCTCTTCCTCCCCCTCAAATCTAAATAGTTCCATGTTATATTTTTCAGTCTTACTACTGTAAGGAATATTTTCCACACACATTGAATAAAAATGCAAGACAGTTTCGTTTTGTTTAACACGAACACGAGCTATGACTTCAATGTCATATACTTAATAACAATCTTGCTGAAGTAGTAACACTAACAGGCTAGGAAGCTAGGAAGGGTCAACAGCAATTCAAGTCTTTACTTTTAAATAAATAAAAGTTCTTCTTAACATCTGAACACCTCACAAGACAGTAAGCCCTGTCTCCAAACCTTAATAATAGGCTGTAGAATAGCTTCAAATTATTGATTTTTTTGGTTAAATCTAAATAACATTAGGACAGATTGTGGTATCATTTTTTCACAAAAAATACATCAGACTCTATAAACTATTCAAAACAATAAATGCTCTCAGCTCCAGGATTTTATACACTTACAGATGACTAAGGAATTACTCGACCTCTAGTTAATTTGCATACCAAACAGCAGCACTGGTTTCCTTGTACATACTTACTAACAAACTCAAGGTGGACTAATGAGATATGAAAACATGAAATACAAAAATATGGGACTAACTCACTTGCAAATATGTTTCAGCTACCTGGAATCAAATGCCGGAGAATCTTACAACTTCTGTAGCTGCTAACTAGTCTGAGTTTCTCGTGACAGGCATACTTATTAACAAGTTTCTTTTATTATTTTGAAAGATTAAGTGAATAATCTCTTAGGTTTTTTTTTTTGGTTTTTTGTTTGTTTGTTTTTTAAACCATGATAGCATATCAGCATTTCTGGAAAGGGATAGGTAATTTGCCAAATGCTTGCAAATTTTTCTTATACTGTTAGTGTTTCCACAGGCAAGAGACAACTAGAACTTAAAACAACACATTTAGATTAATATAGTACCAGAGAACAAACTATGCCTCTTTGGCAGTTCCTATCTTTCAATCAGCAAAGTAAAAACAGCTTCTACAAGTTATGCTTACAGCATTTTCAAATGCAGGAAAAAATCACGCAAACCAATCATGTAACAACTTCAGCCTAAATCAGAATTAGAACACCAATGAATTTGATTTTATAATTTGTATGGTTATAGTATTATAATTTGTATGATAATAATTTTAGAATTTGTATTATGTGCACAAGAAGCCCTTTACTAGATACAGAAATTATACTTCCTCAACACTTAAAAGACACAGGCAATGCACTTATAAATAAATATTGTTTCATAAGCAGAAACTATTATAACTGGTATGAGGAAGTGGCATCAGATTTGGCAAGATCTCAATGCCACATGCAATCTGGCTACACAACAATCTGCTCATATCAATTTAATGTTTTTATAACATGCCAAATATCACACTCCTTAAGATTGAGAAATTTTAATTTTATTTTGAAGACAGTGATGATTTAGAGGACAACCTTACAGGTTTTTATTCAGTGAATATTTAGCATTCTACTTCATTAAAAAGTTGGTTAATACTTAAGTTTACTGACCTGGTCCTGTGAAATGCTATGCACTCTACTTCTAAAATATTAAGAGTTCAGAATTCTAATGGATAACGCTTTTATATAACTTTTACACAGAAGTCTAACACAGCAAAAGATACTGGAACCTAAAGAAGTCTTCCTTACTCTGTTTTCCTTATAGTGTTACTCATTTCCATTTATGAACTATTTGGTTGCACTGCTTGCTCAGTTTTTTTGTCAGTTGACTAGGCATTAATAACTTTATAAAGGAATTCTACCTCAAATGTTTTTTCTTCTGTGGTTATTCAAAAACAATGACAAGATAGTTCCCAGTCCATTTATGTACTCACCATTTCATGCAGCATCTTGAGAAGCTGAAACAGAAGTTGTTTTCCAGAATCTGTTCCTTTTCCATTTCATGTGCACGTTGGTGATAACAAGTGGTTCTTCATTAATAAAAAGCCATTGACATTCTTTCTTAAAAACAAATAAATAAATAAGAGTAAAAAAGTTTCCCAAGGCTTACCATTCTAAATTCATATTGATACCATGCAACATAATGCTTTTTTATATTTTTATGCTTCTTCAGAAAACAAACAAACAAAAACCCAAACCAAACCAAACAAAAAAACCCCCACCAACACTGTAATTTCTCTTGGAGTAAAATTATTTTTAAATGACTGCAGCTTTTAATACAACACCTAGTTTTACAGCAGAACTACACTGACATCTAGCTAACTGGGGTATGACTGCTGTACTGCAGTATCATTCTGATCTTTTTTCTTTATGCTAGAAAAATTCAGGAGCACTTAGCTAAGACCACAACAGTTAAAGCCTTGTGCTATTTTAATTATCTGTTATAAAGAAAAATACTTGTACTCATAAAGAGCTTTCTCACAGACATCCAAGTCTTTATGTGGACAAATTCGTTAAGAGTAGTTCTCATTTCCAATGTGCGTGCACACAGGTCCCACAAGATGTCTTTGCTGTTGGCCTTCTAAGTACCTTTTACACCCCAAATGCAGAGATTTTACTTCTATCTACTTTATAAGGCTTGCTATTAAAAAATTACCAAAAAAAAAAGCATACGTAGCTATAATAATGGTTCAATTAAATTGACTCCCCTGTCCCCTCAACTAAAACCGAACAAATTCAAGAATCAGGAAGACTCTGCAAAAGAAGTCAGATTAAATTGAAAATGTTAAAATTTAAAAATACTGTAAGGGAATATGTTTACATTTAAAATAAATTCAACTTCATTTACTTTCCAATACAAGTATGGTGTTCTTTCTTTTTTTTCCCCCCCTTGCAACAAATGTGCCACGGGCAAGAGGAACAGAACTCTCAGATCTCAGCTGGTCAGCTAAAGCACAGTGGGAAAAAAAAAGTGCTATATGCAATTTTGAAGTAAGAGCTTCTTCTAAAAAAATATACTTAGAAAACGTGCATAGCCTTCCTTGACTGCTTTGGCTCAACAACAGCAAGCAGTGCAGTCTATTTTGTAGGACAAGATGAAGGCCATGCATCCTACTCTCCTGTAGGACCTTATCTTCTCTAGGATTTCAGTAACACTCGACACATTAAAAGCATAATGATAGAAAATCACAACTGAAATTCAACCCTTTCCCCATGCTTTAAAATTCATAATGCCCTTCAAAAAGACAACAGCATTCAGCAGTTTCAAAAGAAAATGAAGCCATGAGAGCTACTACTGCAAAGCAAGTGAGAAAATCACAAGGCTTTCAGGACACACGGGTTTGTGATAGGTAGCCAAAACTCCCTTTGCCACTTGACTGTAGAGGATGACAGTCAATATTAAGGCATCAGCAGACTGATAAGAACTTTTATTTTGGACTATGCCAAGTGTTCCTTCCAAACACGGGAAAAGAAAGGGAGCATGCTAGCTGAGCTACAAACCTTGGGCAAGCTCTGTGCACACCCTCATCCTCCTGAAACACTACATTGTGCTACTTAAAATCCCGAAAGTTGCCACTAAAAGTAACTAGGAGCCAATGGCTGCTTGGTAGCTCATGCCAAGTAACAAAGGTTATGACACCGGTTTAGCTTTGAGTAGACTTGTGACCACATCACATGAACCACCACTGCCGTCAGTTGCAGCGTGAGAGCAGGTAGCCTCAGCATTAAGCCAGTGATTCAGAATTTATCAAGGAAACACTTTTTATGGCTTAGCAGTTTTGCTACCTGCAAAGACGTACACAAATTCCAACCCAGTGCTCAGCCTCCAGCGTGAAAGTCTGTGCACGTTCTCCAACACGAGCACGGCTGGATTAAAAACTTGCCTTCCCAACAAAATTTATGCAACGCCTTTATTTGCGCAGGGCTACTAAGACATCCCAGGCCACCGAGGTGCCAAACATCATTATTCCAGATAATCCTGTCTGACGAATCCTGTGCTCATTCCGCCAGGGAGCTTAGGAACAGTGACTCGTGTCAACGAGGCTGTGCTAATCTTACTATGAACACAAGGCAACACCTTCTAGCAGTCCTCCATTGCCTTCTGAACGCTGTCTTTTCCACTCGTTTTTCAGAAAGCAAATGGACAGCCCCGAAAGGGACAATCGAGAGCAGGATTTTCTCACCAAAACACAAAAGCAAATACAGGGAGAGCTCCCACTGCCCCACTCCTCACTCCCAAGGGTACAGCACTCTCCTCTGAACACCCGACTGGCACAAGCACAACCTGCCGGACCAAGCAAAGCCAATAAAAGTAACTCCCAAGCGCGTCTTTTCTGCCCGGCGCCCACGCTGGTGGCTCAGACCGGCTGAAGGGCCGTGCAAACGAGCTGCACGGACAAGACACGACGGCTGCCAAGCAGCACCTTGGCACCACAAGGCATCGCCTTCTCCCGTGCTCCCCGCCCCAC
>NW_009954185.1:7273486-7302329 GCF_000747805.2 Chaetura pelagica | reverse complement strand
TTAGGTTAGGGTTAGGCAGGGGGTTAGGCAGGGGTTTAGGTTAGGGTTAGGCAGGGGGTTTAGGCAGGGGTTTAGGTTAGGGTTAGGCAGGGGGTTGGGCAGGGGTGGGCTCCCCCGACCCCCGCCTCGGGGCTGCTTCACGGTTCCCGATGATCCCCGTGGTTGTGTACTAATCGCTGTACTAAACAACGACCAAAACCCCCCAGCTTTTAAAAACAACAACAAACAAAACACCCCATCATCGCATTTTCACTTTCATGTTCTGACTCTATTCGGGGAAGGAGAAACAAAACAAAAAAAGAGAGAGAAAAAGAAACGAAAAAGGCATTTTGTTACAGCCCTGCGTGGCGGCTCGTACCAGTGCCAGGAGAAGCCACCACGACCTGTCTCAGGTGTTACTGTAAAGCACAAACACACGTGCGGCTCCTGCGTGTTTTCACTCACAGTTTGTGCCAGTTGAGGGAACAGCAAAGCAGGCCCAGAAGAGAGTGAGGGAGGGGCTGGCACTGGAGGCTCAGCCCCTGCTGCAGCACCGTCTTTAATTGCACACCTGGCTCACAAATGCAGGTCCAGCACATGGACCCGGGCACTGGAGCACTCCATGCAGGAATAACAGTAGGAGCAGGCAGTGAAAAGCCATCAAAAAGCACACCTCGATGTGAGCCAATAAAAGGCAGTATTAGCAGCAGCGAACAGAAGCTAGGGAGCTTCACGGTCATTTAAAGCCTTTTCAGGCTACTTCAAGCCAGTTCCAGTCACAGCCTGACTTCTTAATCAGTACCTGCTGCTCCAGGGTCAGTCCCCAGCCAGGCCAACAGCTGCTGCTGCAAGAATCGGATGATTTAGAAAGTTAATTCCCAACGTTAACACCTACACATTTCCCCTACAGCCTGTGTGTAACGCTCAGCTGGTAACAAGGGTAAGGGCCTATTTCCACAGAAGATGCTATGTAAGCAGATGAGCTTTTCAATCACTTTGGTTTTGTTTTTTTCTCTCTTCCCCCCACCCCTGCCCCGTTCCCCAAATATATATAAAAAGCATAAGCTTCTGTGCAGTTACAAATACATGTTAGTTTTATTTAGGTGTGTGATCAGCTCTTAAAACTGTCTCCCCTTCTGCTTGTCAAGAAAGTTGTGGCCAATGAGGACACTTGTATTTGAGTCTCCGTATTGAACATTCAGACTGGATCTAAGAGTCTGTTTCCATATGTACTTGTATTGCTGGTTCCTGAGGTGACGTTGTACAAATGCAGCAGCACAATTTGCAAAAGTGGGCTTTTCCCCTGGGAATATCCACATTTTGAGGGATCCCCACATCAGGCCTTTGCTGTTCCAAGTGAGAGGCATGCCAAGCTGTCCAGGCTTCGTCCCAGCTGTCGAGCTTGGCCAGCTTTTCTGAGGGGCAAAGGGGTGTTTCGCACATCTTGTTCTGGCTCACACACTAACACTATCTGACAGGCAGTAAAAGCACAAAATATTTACCAGAATTTAAGATGAGTTGTGGGCTGTTTCCTGTTTATGAGCTGTGGGTTCCACATCCCACACTCCCTGATAACCAAGCTCGTAACAACTTCTGTCTACAGCGTGGTCAGCGAAGATGGCTGTGTTTTCCCAGACATGGAGAAAAGTCCTCTTAATCCCTACTTTGGAAGTGTTTTCTTCTAAAGAAATTGCATACATTTTGTCCATAAAAGTGGCTGGTGTTGCAAAAAGCATCCGTGTAATGAAGGAAGAGAATGTACTCCACATTTAAAATATTTATCCAGGAGACCACACTGATTCCTTTTGTACCAAAGCACTTTTTAAGTGTAGATTACTGACTGGATTGTGTAAATGTGTATTGCAGTTTAAATCTTAATAACATACCAAATATCACAACCATCCATTAGCTATTTAAATGTGCAAGCTTTTAGAAATCAGAAATTAGATTATTTACTAGGCTTCTAGCTGGAATAAGCTTTAATTAGTGTTACATTCTATTAATATGCAATAGCCATATTACTATTGCCTCACAGCTCCACAGTTGTGAAACAAGCAGTGCAGTCGCTGATTTTCCATCTTCCCAGGAGCCAGCTGCCTTTGTCAGAGGTCTCCACGGTGACACACGCGCAGCATTTCTGTCACAAACCGTTTTCGTTTGCAAAACAAAAAAAACCTCCTTTCTGTTTGTTTAGAGGCCAGACAGGACTCTCTCTCCTAGCAGTGCTGTGGAAGCAGCTCAGCAGACCCAAGTCAGCACAGACTCCTTCAGGAGTTTGGGGAACAGACTTACACCAGCCTCCTCCAACTATGGGTAAAACGCAGGAAGTGGGCTGACCCCGTGCTCAAATATTTGCTGTGGTTTCTCTTGTTGATCTAATGATAGAGATTTTAAGAGACAATGTGCCTCATTTTTGCTGGGTCATCATGAAAGACTTTCCTGACCAAGTCAATATAAGAAGTAAATTGAGAGCCTTCCCGCTTGGGTATTTGTTTGAATGGGAACTGCAGAGAATGGTGGTCATCATAACTACTGTTTCACAAGCAGAAATAGCATGTGTATGGTTCTAGTTTTTTGCGACTACTTAAGTTTTACTGAACTAACATACTAAATTAAAATTGTTTTACTATTATTCTCTTCTTAAAAGCACAGAAGCGGCCAGATTGTCTCAAGACAACAAATTTTATGAACCGAGGTCACTGAGTACAGAAAAAACATTCAAGTGTAATTTAAGACTTTTTGCATCTAATTTTGTGCGTGCTGAATCCTGCCCACTTGTGTCTGGTCAAAATGAGTTGAAAACCCCACTTGGTAATCAACAGGAGATTATTGCATCTGATTTATTTAAGTTAATACATATCTTATATGCATACAAAGTATGCAAATCATTGACGTCTCCCTCACTGAATCAACCCCCTTAAAAAAAAACCCAAAACCAAACCAAAAAACAGCCATGCAAACTGGTGAAACAGAGGAGACCTGGGGGATTTATCCCTCCTGACCTTTCACTATGAAGCTCTGTCCCAGCACAGCAGCCTTGTTACTTGTGCTGCTTTGCTTTGTTGTAATTTTTAGGGCAGGTTGGTACTGAGGGTTGGTCTTTTTTAGATGCATGTCTCTTGGTTGGATTAGAGCAAAGCTTTAAGACTGAACAAGATGAATGAAAATGTTTCAAGATAAATCATATGAGGCTTATCTGCCTTGTTTTAATATGACAGGTTTTGGATGGAACCAGAATACAGGCTACAGGTTTACACAAGTCTAACATTCCACAAAATTATTTAAACAATTTATTATTTTTTTTTTAATTTAAGCTGAGATTTTATTTCCCAACAAACTAAGTGATTAAAGTTGTTACTTATATTTATGTTAGACATGTTTACCATGCCAACCTATCAATGCAAGGTATGGACTCGATCATTCACATAATTTCTATCCATATTTGAAAGTGACTTTGCACATTAATCTTTACTTACTAGTGAAGTAATTCCTAATTTGCCAGAGACTCAAGATCAAACATTCCAGATGTCCAAATGCCTCTTCCTGTCAAAAAGACTAAGAACAGTTGCCTGGAAGATGATGGTGCTTTAAACCTATCAATTAACCCTTCTTAACCCAAAATGTTTAGCATTTCTATAATAACTGATCTTCTTTATGCTGGTGCTGTCTATCATTGCTATGGACAGCTGTATTATTGGCAGCAATGTTGGGAATTGCTGAATTAACGTTTTTTAAATGTGACAGTTGTCTCCCCCCACCCCATCCCTTCTTATTAATGTCAGTCTGTTTCATTTTCCATTTTAATTTAAAAAAAAAATTCTTAAAGAAAAACTATTAGCAGTGAGCAAGCACCTTTCTTACAGTAATTCAGGATGCACATGTGAAGGGTGAGCTGAAAGGGGGGGGGGAAGAATACCCCCCAAGCTTTTTCAGAGGGGAAGCCTACTCTTCAGCCTCCTGTAGGATGTGAAGGAACTGGAGGGGAAATGATCAACTTGAAAACAATTTATGGGAGTAAGGAATCACCCTTAAAATTTAACTGTGCTGCCCAAACCACCCTACAGTCCCATCTGAATAATTTCTTCCTCCAGTGTAAGATTCCTATTCTATACATTTATTTTTGTACTAGACACTGTATTACCAGAGTCAGCAAGATTTAACAGATTTATTTATGGTTTTGTCTGTGAGAACTGCTAAAAATCAGTTAGACTTAGTATAATAAAACTACACAATTTTAGAAAACAAATCTCTGCTCAGTGTCTTGAACTCGGGATGAAGTTTTGTTCTGTTACTGGGGGTTTTTGCTCCTTCCTTTGGTGCACATGGCACTTGCCATGATGTATCAGTGAAGGGATAACAGTTTCTTCCTCTTATGTAAGATTTCTTCCTGTTATCCCTGGAAATAGATGTACTTTTAATGTAAATAATCCTTAATTTAATTAATGCATGCATTTTAATTTATCAATCCCTGTATTTCTATTAAAATACGACTTCGACTGAAGACTCTGAACGTTTCCTATTCTTTTCCAGGCTTCTCCTACTTTTGCTCTATTGGCTCAATGAAGTCTTTGTTGCCCCTTTTTCCCCAGTGTCAGTTTCCCATTTGGCGTTTTATGTATAAATCTCACTGAGATTCTCCTCTTGGGCGACATCTTTAAAATCTCTCCCTGTCATCACCACCACAACTGTGATTCATACCTTATTCATTAGTTGACTCTTGCAACATCTTTTCTGGCCTCCATTCTCCCATCTTTCCAGCTAAAGCTATCTTTTACTGTCCCTCTCAAGTCTTCTTACTGTTTACGTCAACTTTGTATCCCTCTCTGACGTCTGTTTCCAATTCCCAGCCCTTCTTTCCTGTAATACCAGCTGCTCTGCCTACTGTCCTTTAATAATCATGCAGAAAATCTGCCCTTTCCCTGAGGAGCTTGTGTATTAGCAAGACAGAACAAAAACAAGTGAAAAAGAACTTATGGTGGAACATGTTTCTTAATGCCACTATTAGCAACTTCTGCTTGGTTTCCTTTAAAATATGTCTTCCTGTATACCTCTGCAGCATGTATGTACCCTTGCATGTCTAGATTAACTTACACTGTAACTGGTAAATTCTCCCACATATTATTTATTTACTCTTGTCTGGCTTTAGTTGCAGCCTTAACCTAAGCTTCAGTAGTTTCTGCACCTTTGCTTCTATTTTATGCAGATTTCAAGAAGGAATCACCATATAAATGTCAGCTTGCTGTGATCTCTTCTCTTTGTAAATCATTCAGTCCGAGTGCAGAGATTAAAACTGAAGTTGGAACTTATGTTTGCCCCCATACTAAGTGTGTACACTTCAGGCCAAGTTCTTCATACAGCAAAGGTGTAAGCACGTTTATTTGGGAAGCAGATGCAGTGATTTAGAAAGTTGTGTTATTGCCAGAGCACCCAAGGAGAGTCGACGTGAATCATGTGTGTGTATATTTGTTTTGGTGCAAAGTCCAGTGGCTTTTGAAGGTGAGTTTAAAGCTAAGCTGTTGTGGGTTTTGTGTGTTTGGTTTTGGTGGGGTTTTTTGGAGGCAATTAAAGGGAAAGTACAGGCTGTGTGCTGCTTTCAGAGTGGTAGCACATGGTGAGCAGGCAGGATATGCACCATGCAGCACTGGCACTTTATATCCACTCCAGTGCATTTCTCCAGAGCTCAACTAATCACAGTTTTGCAGCCCTCCAAGATCCTTTATGCAAGCATTTTATTTTCCTGTTTGCTTGTACTACCACAAATGTGGTTTTAGAAAAATATCTAATTTTTTTACCCCCCCTGGAGGGAGGTCAAGTGTTTGTCTCATGCTATCAAGTGAAAATTTCAAGTTTGGGTTCTAGGGTGTGTAAATCTGAGACTCAGTCAAAGCAATTAGCTGAGTAACTATTCAGCTTAAATTGTTTCTCTACCCTCTTTCCAGGCCATGACTAATGCTTACTGTGCTACACCCAGTCTTTTCCAGCATTCACAACTGATAGATGGAGCGTGCTCTTGAACTCTTGTTCTTCATAGAAGAACAACCATATATTTCATTTCTGGGCTCTTTGCTCGATCACTACACATGTACAAGTCAGATTTTTAAACGAAAGCAGCACAAATACAGCTGAGCTGATTCTTTTCAGGTGTCAGTTTTTCCTTCACACTTTGTCCATTCATGGTCTCATTCAAGTATTTCTCTGCATTCTTTACACTGGTCAGCTTTGTTGCATGAATATGAACTGCTTATAACTAGGTTCTAGCTAGATTTTTTCTAAAAGCAAGACCATACTTCTAGAATTGTTTGAAGTGTTTGATAAAACACTTTGCAAACAAGATGTTATATACACAGAAAGTAAACAGAAAGGGGAGGTCAGGTGAGATTTGAAAATACATACTGATTTACTGGGCTATAAGATGCCCAGGTTTGCTAGGAATTAGCAGGTTTGCTAGGAATTGAGGGCTGCTAGCAGAAAGGCTACAGTTTTCTGATCCTGTGGCCTCAGAAACATCCCAACATCCCATTCCACCTTTTTTTTGTCCTCGTGCAATACTGCCTGACCCTTCAATTTTCCCTGCTCCAGCTCTTTGCAGGCCCATGTCATGAACCAGATCAGGGGACCTGTTCTGCTGAAAAGTAATAAAAAAGACCAGCAGGAAATACAAATTATTTCCTGATCTAATTCATAGAACTCCTCCCATGTCCTGGAGAGGTGGCATGCTGCAATGAAGGAGCCCTGGCTGGATTCCTTCCATCTGCATCACCTCTGAAATCTGCCTGGCATCAAACCACAGCTGAGCCTGGCCAAAGAAGCAGAGAAGGCGACTGTTGCAAGTGATCTGAGGGATAAGGAAAGAGAAGAAAGGGCTTGCTTTCTTTATAAGGTGGCTATTAGGAATCCTGGAAAAGAAGGTGATTTTCAACTGGATCCTGAGGAGCCAAGCAAAAAGACATCTATAGAACTGAAGGGTGAGCACGTCCTGGTTGTTTGGACATGTGCTGTATAAGCAGTGACAGGAGCCAGAACATTGAAAGCCTTCTGAGCCTGGGGAACTGGGAAAGGATGTTATTTCAACAACACAAAAGTATCAGCTACTAACACTGTATTTAACCAAACTATAAAGAGCAATTTTAAATAAGATATTATGGAGCTGTGTTTAGCTGTGTGGGAGAGGGGTGGATACCTTTGGACTTGGTTAATAATAAAGTAGAGGAGTGTGTTAAAGCCTATGGAATGGATATCATGGTAGTAAAACTACTGTGACTCACCAAAGCTGGAGGTTAGCAAACAGGCAGAAGTAAACAAAATGGCACATGACAGATCGTTCTGCAGCTAGACTTGTCTCTAGTGAAACTGTGCCTGAAATGCTTCATTCACTTCTGGAAACCTCATGGAAATAATTTGATACTGAACCTGCAAGAAATAAAAATCGTTCTGCTCAGAGCTGGATGCAAATCCAGCATGTTTTCCAAAGCTTTCCTATAATAATCTGCAATATTCAGCATATTTTCCGGATAGTTTTTTCCTTATAATAGTCCCTGAGCTAATGTCTTGCCAGTTTAAAAAAAAAAATAATACACAAAGAAACCTTCTTTTCTCAGATAATTTCATGCACTCCACATGCAGTGAGAGCCAGAATAAAAATCTGGATATGTGGTTTAAAAGAGGCAACAGCATGGACTTCTATGAGTAGCAGGCCTTTGAAGTCTGCTTTTCTGCATAATAGTGTCACCAGATGTTTAATTTTTAACTGAGGTATTTTAAAGGGCTTCCCCGACTAAAAAAAAACAACAACACAACAAAACAAAACAACAACACAAAACAAAACATATTAAATTCACATATATTAGTTCCCTTACTTTTTTCCTTTTTACCTCTTGTTTAGGGCTACATAAACAAGATAACATTCAGCCTGCCTGCTACGTTTGGCTCTGGAAACTGGCAGACAAATTTCATAATGTTTGAAAGTAAAGCAGAAAAATACTCTAAAGCTGGTCTCCTGCCAGCTTCCTACCTCTCAGGGTTCACATAAATTGTCTGGATTCCCTGCTTTGACAGCTGTAGCTGAGGACCCCAAAGGTTCCCAAGCCACTGAGAAACCCTGATGACTGGACCAAGTAGATGACTGGTGCTGTTCTACAAGAAGCATCATACAGGAGTGTTTAATTAGAGATGTATAATAGAGTTTTGCATCCATTTTGAGTCATACTACCTGATTCTTGTTTCTCTGATTACCTAATTCATCTGTGTGTAATTCTCTAAATATTTGCTAAAGAACACAAAATATTTGCTGTTGATGCTGGGGTTGTGCATTACAAATGTTTATTTAATGTCCAGACTGGGATTTTCAAATGTATCCAATAACTCAGTATATCTCTGCTTTATTACTATTTAATCTAGAAAGGAAAAAAATATTGTCTGTATACCTACCCTGTATGTCTCATCTTGAAATGCTGACACTGTGGGAGTTGACCCATTGTAGCTAAAAAAAAAATGAAGTGCCCTGTCACTGCCACTTGTCAGCAGGTTTCCCCTTGTACACACACACAAGAAGGCTTGAATGCAACATAAATAAAGCTACCTGCACCACTGAAAAGATGGGGTGAAGGCAAGGCACTGTTATGTTACTAAGGGGTAAATGAGGCTAGATTAACCAAGGGTGTGAGTGTGCTGACATCACCTAATTACTTGGTAGTAGAATTACAAGTGCTGTCTCTCCACTTCAGATTTTACAGTTAGATTAACTATTACATGTTATTGTGCTCCAAGATAAGCACTTTGGTGTAAAAACAAACCCAAATCTTTTTATTTTGACACAGTAAAGCTTTAATTACTAATTACACAAATAAAATGCCTCTTTTTTTTTTTTTTCTTTCCCTCCTTTTAGAGGGTAATGCCATAGCCTAAATTTTAAAACTGGAAACTGAGCCAGGAAGACATCCTCAAACCCAGGTTTTGCAGGCCTGGCAGCAGAGCAGTATTTTGGGATAAAGTCAATGTGGCCCACCCAGCATTGCTGGAAACAGAAAATCCCATTACTCTCCTCCTACCCATTCCTTCAGGCACATGCTCTGCTGCTTACCTTCTTTGGGCTTTGGTACCTTTCAAAATTTGACTCACCAACCTGCCAAAAAGACTGGATAGTTTTCTGTGGGTCAGTGAGTTGAGTTGACTCAGCCAAGAGCCACCAAACACCAAAGCAAGCACATGGGAGAGGAGAAGAACCTCAGAAGAAAGCAGGAGCAAGTGAGGTCTTCCCTCTTGTAAGGCATTACATCAGTTCAGATGTTTGTTAAACCACACCTTGGGAGAAGGTGATAAGGGCCAGTCACTTTGGATATTCTATTTCTTTTGCAAACCTTTTTTTTTTTTTTAATTACTCAACTCTCCATTGACTGCTATCAACGTAATGATACTACAATTCTTGTTCCCATTTACCTGAATATTCAGTTCTTTGGAACAGAATCTTATAATTTCACTTAATTCTGTAGAGTGCTTTTTGTCTATACATAACTGAAGATCTTAAGACAGTTTAACAACTTTCATTTCCTCTTAGAGAAGAGAAAGATTTAAATAGGTTATTATCCCATGATCAGTCCCATGAACTACATACAGGAAAATATGTATTATTAAGTCAAGGTGAACTGTACATTTAAAAAATCAGGGTGGAATACTGGAATAAAAATGTACTTAATCCAAACCAAATTAATCTCTGATTAAAAAGAAAATGTTAATATCATGCTAATTTTTTTAAAACTCTGTAATTCCTAGAAGAGCATAGCTGGAACAACTAACCCTTTTTCATTATTTTTTCTGTTTCTAGCTCTTATATTGTGTTTTTTTCACTCAAGAAACAGAAACTTTACAGCTGCTATATATATTACACTAATGATGCTTTGATTTAGAAATATACCTACAGCTGTTAAGTTAATCTAGTCAGATTTTAGTTACCTTTGAGTCCTAGCGACAGGGTTTTCTTCTGGAAGGTATTCACAAATTACTTGTCCCCGTGGTTCATGGCAGTCAGGCTGTCTGAGGATAAATTATGGACTATGTCATGTTTTCCTCACCTATCCACTCACGTCCATACATTTGAAAGATGTGCATTGTACTATCAGAGAACGTACTTTGAAAGCAGTTTTAGATTTGGTTGCTAATCAGGTGGCCCTGCTTTTCTCTTCTGTAAACCATGTCAAGCAGTGTCCAGTGAGCCTTAGTCCAGCAAGGCTTTTCACTCAACAGCCTCCAGGCAGAGTTACTCCATAGTGAAGGGACAAGCCCTACATTAGAAGAGAAACTGGGTAATACAAACGTATGACAATCTGAATGTTTCTTGCAATATACATCTGCTTGCAGCTTTCTGAATCTGGAAAGCTGAAGTAGACACCGTTCCGGTGTGAGACAACAGGCTGTACCCAGAGCAGCCTGTACCTGATTTGAGGCTTCTGATAAGCTCCTGGATACCAGAAAGATTACTGAGCAAATATGTTTGATATAGCAGTCTACTGTTTTAGATTATATTTCTATTATTGATTGCAGTCTTTATAGGGCTCATAAAAATTAGGTAACTCAATTGTAAGGCGTTGTTGCTCCAGTAGAATTAAAATGTACTTTTAAAAAAATATCCATATGCCCTCGGCATGTCCCCTTGCTCCCTTCCCCCTTAATTCACTGGATTAATCACTTGGAGCAATGTGCTAAATACACTGAGCCATTCTTTTTTTGTGGAACCCAAGGATCAAGGCTCGTTCTTGGCAGGCACCTCCTTCATGCCGTGCATACTGCAACCCACCATTGTTATTTTTTATGTCATGGGAGAGCAGAGTGTTTTATAGCAAATAAAGGGATAGCTCCTCCAGGAGAAGCTTGCAGTACAGCAGGAGGCAACACCCAGGAAGAGTAACACAAGGGTAGCAATACAGCTCATGATGAAAGCTTGACACACATAGTTTTGTTAACACCTCTTTGGACTTAGCATTCTTCATCAATTTTTAGGGGTAGTATTCAGATTGAGGCTCAGGAGTGGGAAGCTGGTATAAAAAGAAGGAAAATAATGGTCTGCTGAAACTTACCAGATGCAGAGACATCACGAAGGAAAGAAACAGAGACCTTCAAATTATACTTAGTTGACAGTGAGGAACTTTGAGTAGAGCCTGCAGGCAGAACATTTACTGACACTTTGGCCTTTTTGGCTCTGTTATTACCATGCAGCCTGTCCATCCCATAGCAAGTGAGCAGGTTCTATCTTGTTTTGGCAGGGTTCTGTGAAATAAGAGTGTTGTGGTTATTTTTGCCTTGCCAGATCAACCAGTGTAGAAGAGACAAAACCAGAAGGTTATTTCAAAACGGGCCAAATTACATTCTTGTTTTCCTCCTGTATCATTACCAGAAAGTATCAGTGGTCAACACAGCAAAGCTACAGCCTATAAGAAGACAGCTGATGGGAGGTCAGTCCTCATGCAGACCACAAAACAAAGACAAACTTAAAATCTCTGTCTTAGGGATAACCCCAACATATATTGATGTATATATTTATTGTATATATTCTGATTTTATTGACATGCATCCAAAAAACTGTGCCAAAATATTCGGGGAGATGAAGGCAGAAGCAGAGAACACATTGCTTTATACTAACCTTTACAGCATTAAATGGATTAAAAACCCCATTGCTTTAGAAAAAAAAAGAAGATAATAATAACTATCTGCAGTGGCTTAGCTTTACCAAGTGCAATCATCTAGTGTTAACAAAGTTTTTCTTCCTGTTTGCCAGCAGGCACAGAAACCTTGCACTGCTCACACTCAGAAGTGGATTGTCAGTGTGTCATCATCATCAAATAATTTTTAAGAATTCAGCCCTGCAGAGAACAGCAGAGCTCACTGAGAAAGCTGACAGGTTGTATTCAAGAGTTGTCCAAGCCACTCCTCTAAGTATTAGGGAAAGTGCATTTAGCTACTGCATGTTATACAAGGACTGTATGTCTGGAATAGTTCAAACACAACCAAATAACTTTTCTGTTAACCTCAGGCTAAACGCATCCTCAGACCCACATGAGATGGTGCACACTGAAGCCTGAACGGGCCCACATCATCTTCAGCCTTACAGCATTAAAGGAAATCACAACTACAGTGTTCTAAAAGAAACTGTATTGTAACACTCTGCTGCAAGCACGTTCATGTACTCTCCACAGCAGCTAGCAGATGCACAAAATAGGAGCGATGAATGCTCTGTTAATGAGGATGCACAGCTTCCTTTTACTGATATTTACTAGGCTTTATCTTCTGCTGCTTTTCAGAAACTCACAACTTTTAGGTATGTCTCTTCCCAGTTGAATTTGCCGTGCTTATCTATCTCATGAACTGGGTTTAACTTTGGTGTAACAACTGCAATTCCTTCATAGGCTGTATTATTACTATTTTCCTTGTCCTGGTACTGTAAGTGAGGTGGGTTTTGCCAAGGTCATAATATGGAAAGAAAAGTGACTTTTCTTAACTGCTTTTATGCTTGGATACAGAGTAGATGTTGGTACTGATAAATTGAAAATTTGTCCAGGAGGATAAACATGTCTTGCTGTAAGTTCAGAATATACCAAGGCGCTTCTGAAGCTAGAAAAAAGTTACTATTTAAAAAGAAAAATCACAGCAAAACTCCACACAGTACCTGTTGTAGAGATGTCAGCTCTGCTGACAAATTAGTGGAAGTTTGATATAACAGGTGATAGTTTAGAATGACTTTTTGACATTCAATATATTTACATGACTTTTCCAACAAAATGTTGCAGTTGCTCTTCTGAGGACATTCTCAAAAGTGGACAAAACTCCAGGGCACAGACAGCAGAATCTGAGCTACTTAGCCATCAAAACCACTAAAGTAAACCCTAAGTCCAGTTTTAGCAAACCATAAAGTAATATTCTAAATGCTCTGTGAATACTTCCATATTACCAGCAGCTGGTTTAAAATAGTAACAGGACAATTGTGCCACCCTCTAAAGTAATGATTCTATCATAACAAAAATATTTGCATGAAGTAAACAGACATTGAGTAACTGCAGACTTCTGTACTGGTGATTACCTTGCATCAAGCCATGTTAAAAACAAGGTGGAGAGACTAGAAAAAAACTGGACATAAAATGACTTGCACCCTTTTTCTGTTCTGCTGCTTATAAGACAATCCATTTGTTCTTTGAACAGGGTCAACAAAACTTACTTCTACTGCCAAAAAATCCCCCTCGCCAAAGCCGTAGCCCTCAAAAAATCCAATAAACATGTAGCACCACAGTTCTTCCTTATTGCTCACCCATTTGACATGTACACAAAGCTTTATGATTTTTATTCTTTCTTCTGTAATCATCAAAGATATTTTTGTAGCAGAGAAAGAAAAAACCCTCTGATATTGCCTGCAGTTTTCCATATTGGGCCAGATCCTGAAAGAAGTTCTGAGCTTAGGGTCCACTTCCCTGAATCATAACCCCTAGGAAAATTGAGCATACGTGTCTCTTCAAGACAAGGGGCCTAATATGCCTCAGCATGAAGAAATTTAGGATACAGTCTCCCCATGTTTAGACCCTGAAGTTGGAGCCACATGAATTTCATGTCTTGATTAAGTTTTTTGCAATTTAAAAACCATTCTTGCTTTATTTTCCTTCCCTCTGCTTTCTTGGAAACTGTAACTCCAGGAAATTACCATCTCCAGATAGCTTCTGCTTTTTTTTGTTGTTGATTGTTTGGGGGGGGGGATTTGTTTTGTTAGGGTTTGTTGTTGTTGTTTTTTTTTTTAAATGCAAGTGGCTAAAAATCTTTAACAAAATTCCCAATTCACCTGTGAATATGGTTGATTTTTCAGCTGTCTCTAAAGCTTGCTGATTGCAGGGACCTGGTGAATATCAAGGATCTCTGAATATTCACTGCGTTGTTTCTTTTAAGAGTGCAGTTCCATGTGAAGTTAAAAGAAAAGAAAAGCCAGACTGTCTTACAGATGCAATATTGCATCAAATACTCATTGTGGACTTGCATCTTTTTGCAGAGCCATGCCCAAAATAATGCTTTTTTCTCCCTCATTGTGTAACACTAGTGTAGTTACAGAAACCTTCTTACTGAGTGAGAAGCCCATTTTAAAACATAATCAGGTCATTTAGAAGGGTCGTGAGCCATCAAGGAAAATGGAGTTCTGCTTCTGTGTGTTCCCTTGTGCCACAACAGCCAACAGCACTATTGCAGGTTTACCTTTTAACTACTGGTAACCTGAAAAATGTATCACACAGCTCCCCTGAGCTCTAGAGCAGCCTCAAGGTTAGCCAAGTGCTGTGATGAAGGTTTAAAAAAAAAAATAACAACATAGTATTGAATGGATTTACAAATAGATTCTGAAGTGGCCTGCATTTCTGAGAAGAAAAGTGCAATTTTTAAAATTAGGATCTTAAAAATTATAAAAGTTTGCTTTAATTTCTGGTTTATGGCTTTCTGCAGTAATTTCAATATGTCTTTTGTTGCTCTGGAGCCTGATTCTCTATTAAAATGAACATGGATCAGGAGAAAGTTTAGGAAAGAGAAGATGGTAGCTGCCTTGGGAAGAGAGTAAGACCCTTTAGTAGCTGGCTGCTTAATCAATTATTGTGTTTATCTAATTGATAATAAAGTTCTCTCTGAAATTCAGAATCTGCACATTTTTAATTTTTCAGTGATGAAATTTAAACCATCCCTCAACCTGTCAGAATTCTAAAACATTGCACAGAAGGTCCCCTGTAATTTTGCAAGACGGTACAAGGTTGAATTACAAATTCAAATGATGTATTTCAAACACACCTGGAAAATATTTTTTACACATCATGATGACAATGAAGGAAAGACTGCGCTCTAGGACATGCATAATGATTGCTGTTCCCATCACAGAAATCTTTGTAAGAGAATTTACTGCATTCTGAAAGAGGCAGTGAAGGAAAGAGTAAACTTTGAAGAGTGTCTTTGTGCTGAGATATTCTGCATATGCAGTGGAAAACATTTTAAAGAGAAGCTGGATTCTCTCCAGATTTTCCTGGGGAAAAGTGTCTCCAGTGGAAAGGCAGCAGAACCAAAAGTTTAAAGTGCTGGGATGGTAGCAATGCTTGGGGCTGATGAGCGCACATCCAAAAGGCTGCTTCCGGAGCTCTTATTTTACTCCTGGATGGTTTCTGACAAAGTAAGTGTCCCTAAATGTCCTACTTAAAAAAGGAAAGACAGTAAAGATGGTTTCTTATAACTTGTATAAAAAGCAACAAAACCGTGTTCTTGCTCAGATCTGTGGAAGAGGGGCACCTCATGAAAGCAGTTTCATAAAAGAGAAGGTTAAGTAAGGAGTTTCTTTCCTTCTGCTGAGCTGTCTTGGTCCTTTAAGAAGAGCATGAATCACTTGGATGTAGTCTGCATGTGTTTCCAAGTGACTGTGAGGCTGCTCACTAAATCCCTGTCGCACCGGCTATCGCGTGCCATTGGCCTCCCGATGGCAACACCTTGTGATCACTTAATGAGTATTCCTATGGAGACCTGGTGTTGGCAGTGCCATAGCAGAGGTGGAGTTCTGCAGGGCTGCATGCAATTGCAGTGATGTCACCACCTTCTGCTGGTTTAGTTAATTGATTGGAATAACATTTCACAAATGGAATTCTCGATTGTTCTCAGGCCCTCCTGAGCCTTGCTCAGCACATCATGGCAGTATGGCCCTCCATAAGAACATACATGTATTCCTGATCTGTGAAAATATTATCTATTTGGACTTGGAATGGTCGTTTTATTTGTGTTAGCCTGTATGAATGTTCACTGCATTTATTGGGAAAGACTAAACCAAATAAACATCTTACATTCTTCCTATGTTTATAGAAGGTAGTATTACCAATTGTCTGCTTACTAAAGAGCTTGGGAGGACGCTGGAAAAGTTAAGGACTTACTTCAGTGGAACTATTTCTATGCATACACACACTGTATGTGTGCCAGAAAAAACAACAAAGCCTGATTTCCCATGCATTTGTGGGATGGAACATCAGTTGGTCACCTCCTCTCCAAGTTCTTTAGCTCTGTGTCCTTTGTTTTCAGCCCTGTACTGAATGGTACACGTCCAGCATCCCTCGTCTGGGGGCAAAGTAAGCTGATCTGTTCCTATGCTCGTGCTGCCTGCCCTACTGCTTACTTTTGCAGTGGTAGGAGACCACATCACCAGACAAACACTAGGCTGGGTTGTTTTTGACTATTCATTTGCCAGTGTTGATGTTATTGGTGAGGACTTGATAACTTTGAATCAAATCTCCCTCTGGCCATTTCGCTTTAAGTCAGACTGTGCGGTCTATGTTGCTGGGTCCACATCATCTCACTGTTCACCTACCAGAACCCAGTCCAAATGCAAGGGCCAGAAGTATCTGTCACAAAATAAGCAGCATATTAATCTACTTTGGGCTGGTAAAAAATACTGTAAAAAACCTCCTGTACACAATAAAAAGAACTACAAATCCTGCATCTAACATTATTTTCATCACCTTTACTAATGGGCAAACTATGGTTTCTCTGTTATTTTGGGTACAGCAATAACTCAAACCAATGAACATTTCTTTGTGTGCTGGGAAATTCCATCTTCACACGTAGCACACTACAACATCCACCACAAAACTTTACAAGTGGCAATTCCAGAGGGACTACTAAAAAACGTAATAGTTTAGGTCAGTCCGTTTTTGGTTTGTTTTTTTTTTAGGATATCAAGAGAGGCACAAATCACAGAGGCATGGGTTTTCGATGGAAATCGCAACTACAAATATCTTACACAAAATTCTAACTAAATTTTAAGTATTCTGCAGTGATGTTATTTTCAGACTGCACAGCACTAATGGTTATTAATGACACTGAAGAGAATGATAAACATCTGACCTCTAGTGGCAGCCATCTCACAAGTAACTGTAAAGCACACTAAGCAGAAGTAAGAGAGTTGGAAAGGGGGGGGAAAAAGTGGTTATAGAGTAAGCCAGAACTGTGGAGCCTGAACTTCCATTAGTTTCTTCGTTAGCTTTTGTTTAATTATGTTTTTCGTTGAGATCCCAGCTCAGAATCCGGATATTTTTACTACTGAAACTTTTATTCTTCAATCTTCAGCATTTACTACTCTACTTCAGTAGCATGTGCACAGTCTTCCAAAAAGAGCTTTCGCAAAAGAAATCCAGCAATATTATAACAAGTTTTATATCTTTGTATAGGAATTTTTTGGTATGTTTTTCACTTTAGTTGTTTTCCCTTTGAGTGTACAGGGTTATTCAAGAAGCACATTGGGATCCTCATTAGGCTTCATTCCTTCTCCTCAACTGACACATAACATTTCCCCAGTGAAAACACATACTTCACTATCAGCCCTCTGTACATCAAAGCTTTCATTCCTATTGGGATAAAAATACCAAAGCTATTCCATAAACAAAGGTCATAACCTTTCTAATCAAGTGGTTAACCCAAATATTAAATCCCCTCCATGAGAAGTAACAGTCTAGTTTTTAACCCCTGTAGGATTAAATTTCAAAGTGCTAGTTTACACAGACTTTCTCCTAAGCCAAACCATTGCAAGCTAAGGTTAGACCTACTTTTCATTACAACTTTGTGAAGCCTTCAGACCACTGATAGAGTCTTTTTAACATGATGGTAGCAAATCTGCAGGAGGACTGGAGCAATATCAGTTTCAAAGGGTTATTATTTTTTAAGTTGGAGTTAGAATAACTTATGCTTATTTCCTGAAGCCAGAATGCAAATTAAATTATATATGACTAAAATAATGTTGTACATTAAAACCAAGTTGGTATAGATATATGAAGATACCATTTCTGACAAAATAGCTGTGGTAGCAAATATTTTACCCCATTTAAATGATCAGATTAATTGGGACACAATAGGGGTAAAGTTGCGTTTTCCTTATCGATGACAAATACTGATTTGAGAAGGGCATAGACCAATGACTGTCTTGTTTAAACTTTCCAAAAAAACCCCATAAAATTATAATAGTTTTAATTAAATATCTTTTGATGTTGGAGCCATTTATATGTTTTCTATTCAATAGAAAATTTTCTGTAATATTTTTCATCAAGAAGCCTGTGAGAATCAGATTTTTCTTCTGTCTGTTGAGACTGGTTCAAAATCTCCTTCCTTATCATCAAGGTGTTTTGGCATGAGCCCAGGATACCCAGTAGCTTGTCCTACACAAGATGTCAAAGTGAATTAACAAAAAGAGATGTGAATTTAAAGTGAATATAACACAGGTGTCTCTATGGACACTCATTTAGGAGTCAGCTGGCCATAATTACCTTAATTTAACTCATGCTCAAAGTGAATTAAACCAAGGTAAACTAATGGTTTATCAACATAGGAGAGACATTGTACTATAAGCTCTGTGTAAATTCACAATTAATCAGCTACTTTGCTCTGACTTGCCTTATGGAAATACAGCATGCCCTCAAGGTGCCTTTGTATGAGGTAACTTAATTTTTTTAGGGGAAAAAAGAAAGCTATATATGGACATATAGGCTGATTGATAGCAGGTGCATAAGTGATTGTATTTCAGTGATGCTATGTGTAGAAAGAAGGTCAGCTTATATCATCTGTTCAGTTGAAGTTTCTCTACCATTTGGTGACCATAATGGCCCTTTCTATGCTACAAGGTCTATTTTGAACTGAAGAAAGTCTTGTTTGCTGTTTCCATAGCAGTTTTGGTGTTTCCATAGCAGGAGGATCAGTACCAAATACCTGGTGTACCATCAATTAATGGTTTTATTTACTATTCAGTAACTTCACCAAGTAGGAGTGTAAAGAAGCCTCAATATTTTCTTAATTAATCTATCCAAAAGCAATTACATATTTTAAATTACCCAGCTTGGTTTAACTTTACTGAGTATATCAGTGTTAATTTTCTCTTAAGTAATTACCTGTGTTTCTTTATTAATTAGATTTAACAGCATTTTCTATTAACAGAAACGAAGCAATGAGGAATACGGAGAAATATCCCTACTTGCAGTACCCCCTTTAAATTTAATCAGCACAGTTAGGCAGACTCTGACATTATTATCCAGTTATGAAAACATCCCCTGCCCTGTTCATTCAGCCATTTCTGCTCATTTTTCCAGGCACAGAAAGTTTGCACTGGAGCATGTCTTGTCAGATTTGGAGCCCTTCCAGTACCTGATGAGCATATTAACAGTGCTCCCATTCATGGGCCAGAGCCTGCCAGTTCTATCTAATTTTAGTTAAGTTGCTATTTATAGTTAGATCACTGTGTTTTCTCTTGTGAAAGCCTCGTAACTGCTGGGCGCGGAGGGAATATATTTTTGTGCTGTTTTAGTTGGCACACAAAGAGTTCATGGTTGTAATTTACCTAAGGCCAAAATACCCTGCAGTCCTCCTAAAGCAACAGCGATGCTCAGCCTCGTGTCTTACACCAAAAATATTGCGCCACAGTTGGCCATTTTCTTTTCTCAGCCCACTGAGCTGCCTCCTGAGTCAACAGCTGAGGCGACCCAAAGTCAGGTGATAGTACAAAATCAAAATCTTTGCTAAATATGCAGAGAGGTTTCAAGGTCCAAAGGGTGGGAGGGTGGGGAGGATTCTGGGTTGAATCTCTGTATGCTATAACACATATCATACAGGTCAGTCAAACTGAGTTCTTTCTGCCTGGTTTCACTGTATAAAAAAGAACATATTAATAACACTAGTAGTAATATCTACCTTCTCACCACAGTGTTTTGTGAGAATTTATACACTAACATTGCAAGTAGTGTTAAATGCCAAGGAATGTTATGGGCAAGAGGCTATGAGCTATAGAACTGGTGGTCAAATTCACATTTATAGGTTGTTAAAACTTAGGCATTTCATTAATGTACCAAGAATTTATGGTCTACTATGTATATATGTACATACCGGTTTGTTTACATACACACATATATATACATGGAAAACTGACGTGCAGCTGAAAGACCATCAGCATTACAGTCCATTTTATCTTGAAGCAACCCTGCATATGAAGAACATGCACATTTAAACTATTTTCCCCAGGGAGGTGGTGGAGTCACCATCCCTGGATGTGTTTAAGGGTCATTTGGATGTGAAGTTGGTGGATATGGTTTAGGGGAGAACTTTGTAGAGTAGGGATGATGGTTGGACTCGGTCATCCCAAGAGTCTTTTCCAACCTAAATAGTTCTATGATTCTATTTCTTTTAGAACTAGTGTTAAAATCATATATAGTCTAGTGTTGCAAAGTTGTATAATGATGCTTGAGTAAACACAAGTTGGGCTCTTCCGGTTAAAAAGACACTTGCGTGTTTTAGTAATTGAAAATTTGTTCCCAGTTTTGTTACTAGCAGAATGGTGGTTGAAAAATTAAGTTTATTCTTTGTAAGTTGAAATTGGGGCTCATCTTGGAATTTCAAAATTAATTCTGACCTTGGTAGAGGGAGATTTCAGTCACAGCATTGCAATCTGGATTGGAGTGTCCTGGCTTCAAACCATGTAAGGTTGATAATGCCTACTCTTGTTTTGTCTCTCTAGAGATACTGGTAATATATGTCTCCCCTATTTATAAGGGGTTGTTTAGTGTCTTTCTGATGTTGTATCCTGCTTACAAAGAATACATATTCTGATCTTCATTCTGGTTCCAATAGCCATGATACTAAGCGTTTGGAACAGATACAACTACAAGAGTAATAAAAAGTCAAAGAATATTCTTCTTATTCATCAATCACAATTACATTCTGATTCCCAGATAATATGTGTGTCACAAGAAAGGAGCATTGAACCAGCAGAGATTTTGGTTCAGCTGAAAGTACTCTTGAGAGTAGCTGGGATGATGCCAAGGTGGAGCTGAATAGAAACTGAACAAGAAAAGTAGTTGAAGAAAGAAATAATGGTCTGATTCTGTGGTTAATATGATTCACTTGACAGAAAAAAAAATAATTTAAAAATTATATATTAATTTGTAGCTGACCACTTCACATAATAAAATCCATACCCACCAATCCAAAGGTGATGGGCTGGCAGAGGACTGTCATTTATCTAACCTTCAGAGGCAGAAACATGTTTTAGCTTCATGATTATATTCAGGAAGACTGTACAGCTCCCTCCCTCCTCCTCCAGCTGAACACAGATGTTCCAGAAAAACAACTGGTTTCGATGTTATTGCAGATAGAAGCTGCAGTGTTGCCTAATGGGAATTACAGGTAAAGCTGTGACACAGCTTTAAAAGGGCTCTAGATTAACAAATATTTATATTAGTTTGAGCATGATTTATGATGGATGAGGATGCTCTTTGTGTGTTATTGAGAAACCATTGCAGCTGCAGGCATATTTCCTTTTTTTTTTTTTTTTTTTTTTTTTTTTTTTTTTTTTTTTAAGGGGATGTAGAAAGAGAGGTGACAGCAGCAGCTGTGGGCCAGGAGTTGAGAGGGTTTTGAGCTCTTGTGTCACTGGCAGACCCAAACATCTGCATGGTGAGTAAAGCACATATGTGTGTGCTTGGCCAGCCTGCCGTTGGCATCGTATTTACGTCTCACTGAAGTCCTCAAGATCTTAAATGAGACCAAGAAGCAAGCAGCCCTTCTGCCAGGTGCCCATGTCACAGGTTTCCTCTTGTGCAGTCTGACAAAACTGCCAGCTCCTCACACCTCGGTCAGACCATGGCCTGGCCTCCTTTGGCAGAAAATCACCCTTCCTCACAGCCTGTGCACTCTTCTGAAGGCTCAGTCCTAGGCACATGCATTACTTTTTCTCTCTCTGCCTCATTGCAATGGATTACTAACCCTGCTCTACAACCACAAATCAAAGTATTTGTTTAACAGACTTATTTCTAAATGCTTTGATTTAGCAACTTCTGAGAACCACCTTTAAGCACAGCTTTTCACAAAAAAACCCACCACAATTTGATTTGTTCTTACTTCACAGGCTGTCAAATTTCTCTCCTTGCACCACATCAAGCTATCTTGTTTGCTTATCTTGTGGTGCTTTGTGTCTATTAAACAAATTAATTATACTGCCCTTTTTTGCATTACTGTGTTTTATGTGTCAGTGCAGTGTTCCCAGAAAAAGCTGACACATTATTGCTGCTTCCATACGTTGCACTTTCTTCCATGTTGCTGCCCATGGAGACATGATGCAATTTTTCATCATTAGATTCAGGCCCAATGTAATATTTCTTCATAAATGCCTTTAAGGAAACCTAATACATCACCACTTTTTGCTCTACAGACCTATAAGAGAGAGCAAAAAATGACATATGGTGACCAGCCATGGAAGCTTCTCCTGCCACCATCTGGTGGATTGGGGCTGAGTGTTGCAAGCCTGGAAATGCCATGTCTCCATCCTACTTGGATTTTATCTGGCATCAGTACTCCTTCTCATACCAGGCATTCAGTTCATTGAAGAGCATAATGACAGTGACTTTATGAAATTATTTTGAAGTAATCACTCAACATAACATCAGTGACGTTACTCCTGTGCCTGTGGTATTCAAACTGCTGGCAAGTTTTCCTTTATGGAGAAGACCTGGCAGATAGCAAGGCAGGGGTTGTAATTTCAGCACCTACGTGCTGAAATAAAACATTTTCCTTTAAGGCTAATTCTGGCTTTTCTAGTTATTTTAAGACAAAGCAATCACTGCCATCCTTTCTATCCCCACTGCAATTTTTTATGTTTGAGGCCTATACTGATTTATATTTCCCAAACCAAGAGCAGCAGAATCATTCTACAGTCTGGACTGATGCTGTGTCCCTAGAAAATTTAGAATTTTATAGTAATTACCATCCACTCTGTCTTACAGCACTCATTTTTGGGTCTGTAAATGCTAGCATCTCTATCCAAAGTAAAGAAAATCTTGAAAGACTGGAAGGACCCATTGCTCCAGGGATCTTGACATCTAATTTCTTGGCAATCTTTTATTTCCTTTTGCAAGTTTCTCTGTGCTGGTATGAGCCAAAGCAGTGAAGTTTTTTTGTTCTTCCATACTTCTTAGGATATTTTCTAATCAGTGGCAGCCAGCTGGCTGGTGGCTTTATCTATCCATCTTGTCTTTCTGAACTGGCAGCATTGCAGCTGGGCTTCCTAATATGCCCAGACTCTGTGTAACTGCCCCAACTTTTGTAATTCCTCAGCTCTATGTTACTTGGAAGCTTGTCTTGGGAAGCTACCTGCTGCTACTTTAAATATTTTTAGAAATCGTCCAGCTCTTATTTATGATTACATTGGTCTTTTTTATTTTTGTGAGACTGTCATATTTTATTCTTTTTAGCCTCAGCAGTTAATCACCTTCCAAAATCTTTCTTGCATGTTATTCCCATTGGGGAGACTAACAGATAAAGACACGACCTGTTAGTAATTACTTTTTAAAATACATATAATCCTATTTATTTACAAATAATTTACTTAAAGTGCTGTTTTCTGAAAACCACCTCTCTGCTTGCAGTTCTGTTTCTGGCTTTTATACTGGACACACTCAACTCCACCAAAACAAGGATCTGGCTCCCACATCTGCTTTCAGAACCAGGAGGTCCATTTTTGAGGCTTCAACTCATAACCTACCCCAGTATTGCCACGCTGATTTGCAGCTGTCATGGTAGCATGTACTACTTCAAATTTCAATAAACAAAATGGCTGAAAGAAGCTGTGATGCGCGCAAGTTTCAGTGAGGTTTGTGGCTTCCTAAGGATCAAAGACACACTACTTGTCAGAGCTACCCAGCCTCAAGCATAACAATTTATTACCACCCTAAAATATGAAACATACTGTTGGTACTAAACAAACGACCACAGAGAGTTAAAAGATGAGAAAGAAGTTAACTGTAGTGGTTTCAAAGCATTCAGTATCTTGCTACCATGGCTAACCATCCCAATGGCCAGTTCAGCAGACTACGTTCTGGACGTGTCACTTGGAAATCAGGATTTCTTTTTCCTCCCTGTGCAGCATTTCATACTCCAGTCTGTGCATGTAGTTCACCTAATGGGCACTTTAAATGTCACTCTGCAGCCCTTTCCTTCTCACGGTCAAAGCCTGTCTTTTCCATCTTGCCCACACTTTCTACATGAAAGTACGTTGTCTTTTTTAGACAAGAACATCAGTTCTGTAACATTTTTTCCCAACCAAGCTCATTATGCGTTTTTTCCATGAGCATCTAACTGCAGCTTTTAAGATCTCATGCTGTGTAATTCATTTGTGAATAAACTCTTCCCCTGAAAAGTTGAAATTAAACCAAGCAGCTTACTGCTTATATCAAAGCCAACATAAATAGGCCTCCACCGGGGACTGAAGGAAGCAGCTCTGCAACTCAAATCTTGGAGGGAAAGGAGCACCAAGTTGAAACAGAAATATTTAGAAGTGCCAAAAGGGAAAGTAACTCTTCTTTCAAAGAGCAGCTTTATATTAAGTCAGTAACACTTGCTGCAAAAGAGTTGAAACTTCGTATAAAGGCACTATTGTACATGTAAAACATGTTAAATAAGTAGGAAGCAAGGAAGGGAGATGTTAAGGCAGATTCACACTGGGGGTTCATAAGTCATAACTAACGTTTTGATGCTTTTCTTTATAATTTCTACTGCTTCTTTACAGATTTTATTAAGTAAAATTCCTTAATATTTTAGGTGTCTTAGTTTCTGTCTTTTGCCAAGGAGCTTCACATGCATCTCATGAATCTCAAATGAGTCTAGCAGTTGAAGTTTAACCCAGATTCCCTATGTTTGAAAGCCGAAGTCCTCATTTTATATTTCTAAAGCATCTGTAGATGTAATACTTCCACATCCCTGCTGTGATCACTGATGCCCTACTCTGATCCTTCTCCAGTCTTTCCTCAGATCCAATTTATTTCAACTTGATCTGTTATACTAATCCAGTATTTCATTTTTCATGTTTGCCGTCTTTAACACACAAACTGACAATTTTGAAAGTACTGAAACTTGATCTTTCTCAGCAGCTTCTGAGTTTCTCTCCAGGTCCTCTCTGCCAGTTCCCCCTTATTTACTTCGATCTTCAGTGGACATTTACACCTGCAAGTCAATAACAGGGCTTTTAAAATCTCTTTTCCCCTGACTCTTTTTTCCATTACACCCTCTTGCATGTTAGGAACTTAAAAGCTTCAACAGCTGCTGAATATTGAATTGCAGGAGATCCTCATGGCTCTCGCTTGGCTTGCAGAATCTCACACACTTCAGAGTTCAGATATTGTTTGAGACAAACTCACTGTTTGAAGACCAATTCAAATGGAGATATTTTAAGCTACTGTACACTCCTTTCACTAGATGATATCCTGTTGAGAAGGAGGAATTTGCATTTTGAAAAACTCAAATCAAATCAACCAAGTTCAGCTGCAGACTCTCTCCAGCATCAGATTTCTATCTCCTGACTACACCAGCTTCTTCCAGTACAGGTTCATTTTGCCATCCTCCCAGCTCAACTAATTATTTTTCCAACCTGATCATGTTGCACATACGCAATCTCAGTTGCATTTTCGTCACCTGTTGAGTCACTCTCTGTGCCCTCCCTTCCTCCTGCTTTTAATTTTCCATTTTCAGGACTTCTTCCTCCTTTAGGAGAAAAGTAGCATTGTATTTCAACCTTATGTTGGCTTGCAGTACTCTTAGCCCACTAAACATTTGATTTAGCATCAAGCTGGACACATTTCAGGGCATTAACCACAAACACCAAACCATTACTGCATATCCAGACTTTATTTTGCTATTCAGGAACTCCTGTTATGTAGGTGGTCTATGTTAGATAATGCAAACTTAAAAATACTTTAGTACATTGACTCTATTGCTCAGGAGAGAGGTAGAATTTTCTGCCCAAAATTTCCATTACTTACTTTATTTTACAGCATAGTACTATGCTTTATTGGGATTTCTTATTATATATTTTTAACTCATTTCCGCCTTCTTTACTCTCCATGTCACCTTGCTCATGGCAGGAAAACTGTCATGAATAAGATGAAATAGGCAAAATAAGAAAGATGAAAATAGGCAAACTGCTTTAAGGCCCATGTTTTTAACTGCTATTCAGGATTTTTTGTCTTGGTGTTTTTTTGGTGGTGTTTTTTTGTAGGTTCTTTGTTTTTTTGTTTGCTAGGGTTTTTTGGGATCTCTTCTTTATATTAGTATCTTGCAGCAGGAGTGATTTAATCTATGCTATGGCTCTGAACTTGTTTTGGTACAGAAATAAATAAATTATTTATTTGCAAGCTGAGTTTTAGATGTTTTAAAATTTAGTCTTTTATTCCACACACTTGGAGTTTCACTACTCCATATGAAAACAAACTTGAAGCACGGGTAAAGAGAAATCTTTCAACTGTAAAACATATCTTCAGTTCTGCTGATTTGTGTGATCACTAGTGCAGTAAACAGAGCTTCAGCTAATGAACATATATTCTAGTTGTTTTGTTTTGTGGTGGGATTTTTGGTTTTGTTTTAAAAGCCTCCCCTTAATACAAAATGCAGCTCTCTCCTTTGGTTTAGCAATAGCTGATCAGGATATCCCTGATTCAGTAGTCTTCTGGAGGCCTCCTAATACATCTATGAATGCAAGATTTATTATTCTTGATCTAGCCAGGTACATGCTGGCCACAGATACATCACTATTTCCTCAAGAATGCAATAAAAGTTTTGGTTATGAAGACTCTATGGTTCACTTTCATTTAGCAAGGCATTGATAAGAATGCGTAACAGTGAAAACACTGTATGGTTGTAAATCAAAAAAGACCACTATAAATAAAATTACATTAATAGATTAATTTTTTACTCAAAGATATAAGGCATTGTCATTTGGTCCCCGACATCCATAGCCTCTAATTTTTGACAGCTAGTTAGAACTGCCTATTTCATATTATGTCAGGAGCTGTTTTGCCTGTATTGCTTTAATATATTTTATGCCAGAATTAATGTTACATACATATTTTCTACATACTTGTATTTTATGAGAAAGCAAAAAACAACCAGACTTATTCCCAGTAACAATTGTCATCCTCCTCCTTTTCCAGGTTCAGAAAAATCAGCATCAAAACATTGTCGGTCCAAAGTCACAAAAGCTGCCAGTGTCAATATGAACATACTGATGTATACAGAACTCCACTCAGGACTTGTTAGGAATTTTATGTCCACTTTTGTCTCTCCAGCTGAAGACACTGAAAGACATTGAAAAACTGGAGAGACACCAAGATGATTAGAGGGTTGGAGAACCTAGCATATGAAGAAAGGCTAAAGGAACTGGATTTGTTCAGACTTCAGAAGAAAAGGCTCAGGGTGGATCTAGCCAGTGTCTCTAACACCCAAATAAGATAGCTGGAGAGAAGATCTCCCTGCCCATGCAGGGGGGTTGGAACGAGATGATCTTTAAGGTCCCTTCCAACCTAAAACATTCTATGATTCTACTGAGATACTCTCTTCCAAAGGATTCCTGGTGCCCAGAGAAGAGGCTGTGGGCACAGGTTGCTTTAGGGGAAATTCCTTCTGGATAGAAAAAAAAAAATTAGTTCTTCAGACAGACGAATGATTATTGCAACAGGCTTCCCAGAAATGTGGCAGGACCATTCTTGATAGAAATATCCAAGATTTTGCTTGACAATGCCCTGGATAACCTAAGCTAAGGTGCTGCTTTCAGCAGCAGTTTGGACCAGATGATCTCCAGAGGTCTCCACCTAACCCACATTTTCCTGTGAATCACTTACTGGGCTTAGAGCATCCTGTCCAGCAAAGAGCTGCAGTGCACAGGGGTACGGAAGGAGAAGGGGAGAGTTCAGGCTGCAGTGTGTTGTGCTAGGATAGATTTAGGGCACAGATCAACAAGAAGGTGCTTTTCATTAAATATTTATGGCACAGCTTGTCAAATGTTGCTAACGTGTGCAGAGCTTGTCTGGTGCTAAAGTGTTAGTAAGACATTTCCTCGAAGTTGCCAAGCTCCGTTACAGCCAAAGTATTATCGATTGCACTAGTGCTGGCTTACCCATTAACTGCCAAATGCAATTCCTCCAGAATGTTCAGCAATGCCTGGCTATTTAGAGCACAGGAAAATGTTGCTAAGTCTCTAAAATTAGGTAAGTAACTCAACAGCTGATAGGCCAGGCATGTAAAGCAATGGGAGATCAATGCATTTAGTTAACAGAATGTCTTTATGCAGCGTGTGCACAGACACTCGCTGGATAGTATCAAGTTGAGAGGCTTCTTAAGTGAAATTGAAGTCTAAATCACCCAGTGTCTCCAGGAAGAGGCCTAAATATGTTTCAGATGCAAGAGTAAGAGATTGCATCAGCAGATTTATATATATCAGTTTGCTTTTAATTAAACTTTTTGCTTCGCTCTGGAGTCTGCAGCATTTATTGCAGCTAGGGAATTGTGGTTTACTACAGCTCCTGGTTGAGATTAAGTATGCTATAGAGCCAGGAGAGTGTTTACAGGCCTTCATTATTGATTCATGGGTATTTTCTGCTTGTAGCTGTGAAGTAGAAAACTAAAGCTACATGTAGGAGGTTTGGGGTTTTTTTCCCACATATAGAACCTGGATCTAGATTTGCCACCAAAAGATGAATGAACATTTTCCAACTTTAGAATAGATCAGTAATTTCTGTTACTACTTTATCAGTAGTATGGTCTATATTTGAGTCTGTGGTTGTGTAGGAAACAAGAGGTTTATTCGCTGTTCAGCATAAAGCAACAGCAAGTGTAAAAGGCTCAGTCCTCTCAGTTACTGTTTAACAGTTAACCAGTATTGGATAGTTGTTTACCATGTACCCTAGCCATGCTAAATAAAACCTCCAGGTTTTGTGCCCTTAAACTTACAGTAAGTCTTGGTGTATAAGCATACAGTATTACCCCTGCTCTACAGATAAAGATATCATGTGCGTCTTTCTGTGGTGGTGCA
>NW_009954185.1:7262939-7273439 GCF_000747805.2 Chaetura pelagica | reverse complement strand
TTTAAGCTATGAGTTTATACTTTCATTCAGTTGTAAAATCTGAGTTGTGTGTCCCACTGTGATGGTTATAATTGAGCACATAAATCAACTGCAAGGTCACGAGGCTCCTGACAGGAAGAATAGAATCTGAGGAACATCTTCACGACTCTTGCATAGGCCGAGTACATTATAAAGGTAGTGAAACACAATGCAAAAATTACTAACATTCACCCTAACAAGTCTCCTGTCAACTTGAGACTGCTTTCAGCTGGAAGTTTGTCCCTGGCCAAAGTAGGGGACCCACACAAATAGGGCAGCTTTTAGATTTATCTTCATCATGATTATCTTCACAACATTCTTTTCAAGCCAAGTCACTACTGCAAAGCATGCATCTCAAAGAGAAAGCCATCTAAATGGAAGCAAGTTTAGTAACATGGGAGCTTCCTCACAAATTTGTTCTCCAAGCTGTCCCCCTGCCACAAGAAAGGCCTTTCTCAACTTTAAAACTTAAGTGAAAAAGTCCGTTCAAAAAATTACACTCTCTGCTTCCAAGGATTTATCCTTTACTGAGACAGGAGTGCTACATCTGTTGCAGTCATCCACATAACAGCTGCCATCCTACTGCTCATTGAGCTACCAAGGGCACTCATGGCACAGCCATCAGAAAAGAACTCCACTGTTTAACCATAGCAGCTTGGGAAAAACCATCTCTTTTTGATAATTTTGAATCTGCCATTCCCTCAGTCTCTTACTGCATGAGGCAGGACGCAGTTGTTCCCTACTCACCTTTTCCACAGCAACAGTAATCAAGGACTAAGTAGAAGAGAGCTACTTAGTGGATCCTCTGAGGAGGAAAGTCATCAAAACAATGTTGACAAAACCCAAGGGAGGTAGCATGCTTACCCTGTGCGAGGTCGTGCCGTATGTCATTAGTGATGCAGCACATTCAAGGTGTGCAAGAACTGATTTAGATGTTACACTTAAACATAAACTGTAGTGTTAATATTACAAAAAGAGATTGGTTTTGATGTCATAACAGCACATACTGTAAGGAATTAAACATGAGAAATTCAGTAATCAGTTGGAAAACAGCTGGGAAAGACAAGGATCCCAAGGTTAGTGAGAAGGCCCTTCTGGCAAAGTTACATCACAGTCTTCTTTGGGTGTCATTTTGGAGGAGACTACAGATCTCAGAAGATCCACAGATGTGCTCTTCTAGGGCAAAGCTCCAGGCACTACACCTCAAATGTAGAGAAGTGGCAGTGGTGGTGGGTAAGCGATCAGTGTAACAAACCTTATGCAAATTATTTCCTGTAACTTTTTTATTTGTCTTTAAAGATATTCTGTATTGAAAAGTAAAGAGGTGCTGCTAACTTTATACACTTGAGTCACCTCTAGACTCAGACAAACAAATTTATCTGCAGAAAACCCCAGGGAAGCAGCTTTCTGTTGACCACCAGTTTCTGATGTCTATCTTACATCTCATCAGAGTTCAGACTTCCAAAGAAAAGGTGCTTCAGATGTGGACCAGTGGTCAGTAAAATTACCAAAGCGTAATCCAAGGCATGAACTGTTTTAACTTCCCTTGCTTTAGAAAGGGCTTACAATATGAGCAGCATTAAGCATCTGGAGAATTGTAGAGTGTGTTTCTCTGGAAGCTTAGAGAGCAGCTGGACTATTATTTGGACTGTTGTGTGCCCTTTAAAAAAAAACAAACAAAAAAACAACCTGAAAAACACATGGCATGGGAACCTTGCTGTAGCCCTGGGCTGTAACCAGAGGGGAGACAAATTTCTTTCTTCAGATAGAGAAATAATTACAATAAACTGAGTGAAAGGGAGCAGGCTGGAGCCTGTCTTATTAATGAAGGGAATGACACCATAGCTGGAGGGGATTATGGCACTCACCTAGGAGGTCACAAGCTCCTTGTTCCTAGTTTCTGTTTCAAGACCAGGGCCTCAGCAGTAGGTGTTGGCTCAGGAGTAATTTGTTGGCTGTAATTACAGCTTTCCTCCCTCTTGCCAGCTGTTTCACTTTGCATTTTGACGAGGAGTGTTTAATGCAGGCCATGGTCCCACAGGTGACTCCATGCAGCTCTGCCCTTGTGCTCAGGTCATCCTGTGCAAGGTCTCACATTATCCCTCTGCAGCACCTGTGCTTTTTCTCTGAGCTACAATTTTGGAATAATTGATGAGTATTTGTAAAGAGCGCTATGAAGCACAATTGCTTACAGCCTTTCTTTCCTCATCACACCATTGGATCGATGAAGTCAGGTGTAGCTTTGCCCTACTTCTCTATGAAAGACTATCACCAATTTTTCTCCTGCACCAAAAGCAGAGCTCTGCAGGACATCATTAGCCTAGGGAAAGCACAGGTTGGTGCCACAGCTAGAGACGGCACCAGATAGAAGGCCTGATCAGATGAATGCGGGTTTCTTACCCTGCCCTGGTGCTATGCATCTTGTCTGGCACTCTGGGTCTAAAATTAATTCAATTCACTGACGGTATTTTGGGATTTCCTATGTGTGCTAAATCATAATAAAAGACACCTGCTGATGGCCAGGAGTCTGAGCCCAGCGGGTTACAGACTCCTCCCCCACCACTGGCAAAGGCCACCTGAGACAGCCGAAACACACTTGAGATTGAAAAGGTGTGAGCAGTAAATAAAAGGAAATCCTGGATCACCGTGTAGTGTTCAGCTTCCACACTTTGACCTCCTCTGGTTGTTAAGATCATATTTCTCTATGTGCTGCCTGGCTTAAAAGCCCCCATAAATCTGTGGCAAGCAGTAAGAATAACAGCGAAGGCACCGTGTAATGCAGGGGGCTATAACTCCATCCCAGGCACTCGGAGGGAGTCGTAAATCAGGGCAGTGAAGCTTTAGCAGGGATAAGTGGGGGCCGAGGCTGGGAAGGCGGCAGCAGCCTGGCCCCTGCTCGGCCTCCTTCAGGCTAAGGTGAGGAGCCCACCTGCCTCTGTTCTTCCTTACTGGGCAGGGGGGAACAGCCTTTCCCTCCCCTGCTGCAGCAGGGGGCCTGGCTCCTGCACTCTTCCCTGTCAGCAGACAGCTGCGTCCAACCACACACCCTCTGCCAGCAGGGACCCCCGCAGGCTGCCCCAAGCCCTCCTGCACTCTCAGTCGCCCCCCTCCCTCAGCCATCAGGCTACGTAAATTAAGGTAGAAACTGTAAGTATCTAGTAGCACTTCCTCCATATTTCTGATGATTAAAAGCATAGGCTGCAATTAACCCAGAGTGCACACACACAAAAAAGAGTTCCTAGTGTTCTCCAGGCTTGGAGAGTGTACAAACACTTCAAATATTTTTTAGGAAGTGCACCTTAACACCTTTGGGGGAAGCAACCTGCTGAGTGAGATGTACAGCTGCAGGTTTGTGTATCAGCAAGTTGGAGCAAAGCCCAGGCACTGCTCACATCGTGTGCGTTGAGGTGGTTACCTCCACTTGGCATCATCTGTAAGAACCAAGTCACCACGTGCTTTGGCTCACATACAGCCAAACCACATCTTGTTCTCCAGCTGCAGATGCTGAGCATGGTTCAAGTAGCTGTAGGCAATCAGCTGGAGGCAGTTTTCTTTTGTCTTAGCTTTATGTCAGCAATGAACATTTCTTATTGTGTGCTCACATACTTACTCAAACTAACGTAGATTTCCTCCCTCAGAAATTTGGGAATAGCTTGAGCTATGGATACACTAATATATACACTAATAATAATACAATATCTTTTTTTTTCTTTGCTCTATTATTAAAATTCTTCTTGCAAGTGTGGAAAATCTCTGAGGGAGATGTTCCTAATTCTTGTTTCGTCCATACTTTAATAGAATTTGGGAATGATCACTTCTTTTTTCTGTCTGCTAGTACAATGAGTGTCTGAATGTACTGTATTTGGAAGGTTTCTTTTTGCTATAGTTAAAACTTCTTAAGCTTTGGAAAAGCTGCTGAACTGCAAAGGGGAACAAAATGGAACTAAACTGTCCATTTGAACTTCCAAACTCAGACTCCCAGTTTTTATAAGATGGGGAAATAAAAGATAAATCGTTAAATTCTGGTCCAACAATAATTTTTATTTTACCCGTAGTAAAAAGCCAAAAAGGGGAGAAAAAGAAAATAGAACCAGGGTTTTGGACATAATGAAATTTTAGAGGAAAAAAGTCTGTACATTGTAAATATGTGTACCCTATGCCTAACCTCAGTGGAGGTCACTGGAACAAGCCAGCAAGCCAAACCTAAATAAAAATAGGACCTATGGGATTCCCCATCTGATTTTCAAATAGGCGCTGCTGCAACACCATTTGTCAAAGTCACAGGGTAGCTTCTTAACAGATGTACCAGATTCAAGTTAAATCCAGAGAGAAGAGCGTGCCTGTGTTCACATGGGAATAATCTGCTCAGGAAGGACTGTAAAGACCAGGATTAGATTGAAACCTCCCAGACCCTGCAGTGCTGCATGCTGTGTCTTAAGATTTTCACCAAAAGTGGGTGTTTTAATTACTGAAAGTGAGATGTTCAAGATACCTGCCTTGCTGTTTAATGGAAGAAGGATTAAGCTGCCATTTTTCACAAACCAAATCAGCATTTACCTTATCAGGAATTATTTTCAGTTTATCTGTTTACATTGAGAAACATCTAAGAAAAGTACTTTTATTTGTTAGCTCTAAGCGCATCAAGTGTTCTTGCTCTCTTCCAAGTGTTAATCAAAAACATATACTAATACGTAAACTGCTGCACACTTTCAGCTGATTGAGAGACCTTTTAAAGAAACGAATGCCTTTGTTTGCACTATAAAAGCTCACTTGGACTCCTCGAGGATGGAAATATTATTGTTTACATTTGCATATGCAAACTGGACAGAAAATCTCGAGAAAGAGCCTCAGGCCCTGGCTGGAGTACAAACATAAGCCACATCAGGGAACGTAGTTACAACTTGGTTGTCTCTTAACCTGCTTACTCACATGGTTTTGATTTGTGTTGGAGACTAGGCATGAACTGTACTTCACAACCAGACAAAAGCATTTATACCACCAAATGCTTAGCATGACTGGTAATCATTACTGTTAATTGTAAAACAATTAAAAGTGCCAAAGTGACTTAGGAACACAGATCTATTTGACAATCAATGGGTATTTTGGCCTAGGTTTTTCCATGTCTTTGTCTTGCTCTGTTAAGCAGTACTGGCACTGATTTTTTTTTTGTGAGATCTGGGCATCCAAGTCACACAATCCCAGCTCCTCATAAACATTTTCAAAGGCTCCCATCTCCTACAGTTTTTGTAATGGAAGTTAATTCCTGGATACCTTCATAGATGGCTTTGAGCCACATGGACCAAAGCCATGCCAATACAGCTTCAAAATATTTTGTTAATATCTCTGTTATTCAAGCTTGGTGTGGTGCTCTTAGGTCTTGAGGCAAATCTTACTTTTCCTTGCTCCTAGGGCAAAGTTTTGCTTTTTCCCACTGATTCCACTTCTTGCATCTGCATTGCAGCAACTAAGATGTCTGCAGCTCAGATGCTCACAGCACTCCCACTTCTGCAAAGCCCACGGTGCTAGAGGCTTGTCAGCACGAGCCCAGATTTCCTTCCTTGACACTGAGTGTTGCTGCAGGCAGGTGTATCTATGAGCCCAGAATAAAGGAGCTAGGCTGTGCTCCAGCCCAAACCTGAACACATCTTTGAGTTCAACCACTGTGGAAAGCAGTTGGAGTTGTCTTTAATCAGAGATACAGGCTGTGTTCGAAGGCCCTGCAGCATATCCTGGGTGGTCCTCGTGGAAATCACTCTCTGCCAAGAAGGGGCATGCCCATCTTGATGTCAGTGCAATTGTACCAAAGGCCTGGCTGGGCTGGGGGCTCTAAGAGAAAGGATATGAGCAGACATGCTCCTTAAGCTAATCTTATATGTAGTTAAAACAGCCTTTTTCAGTGTGAGCTTCATCGTCCCCCCAGATGCACCCATGTAAAATCAATGTCATCAGCAGGATTTGCTGGATCCAGCCACCTAGGCTGTTGCCTTCCTAGAGCCAACCTCCCTGTGAAGTCTCCGAATATCAAGAGCAAATTGTTTGGATTTTTTTCTAGTAAAGTTTTGTAAAGTTGGTACCCTTCTTTTGGCTTCAAAAAACCTTCCAAACATTACTAGCAAGGGGGGCACAATTTGATACATCTTATTACTGACTGTACAGGCCTTAGGTGGGCTTCAGCTCCTGCACTTCCTTTTAAGTGTATCAATTCATGTAGTAATTCAGACCAAGGGGGAGAGCTGAGAACAGGGCAGAAGCCCAGCAGAGCACACGTTGCATGCAGAGAGGGACTTGAAATACAAACAGTTCTTGGTGTCTGTAACTCCTGTAAGTGCGTTGGTGTCGCTCGGCTCCACCTGCAGCGATGCAGCACGTCAAGAACCCGTTTCCCACGCTCCTGCCACTCAAAAGCACTTGGTGGACTCACAGCTAAACTGTGCCTCACATCTCCTTGCCTGGTGGAAAAGTGTATTCAGTGGGGACGCAGCATCTTTTTCCTTGGATGATCTTTTATTGGTATTCCTGTTTGTGGGTTGTTTTTTCTTCCTAAGCATATGTAGTTTAACCGCATAGTCCTGGTGAGATTCCAGTTTGTGTAACTACCACCCTGCTTTTACCAGTCCCTTTTGCAGTTTTAATCCAAATCTGTACCCTCCCTCCCTTCTCATCTTCAACTTGCTGTTGTATTTCACGACAGAAATTGTGCCATCAGTAATCCTGACAACTGTTAGTCCTATAACAGAATGCCTTCATATTGTGAGAACTGCATAGTGCTAGTTACTAAAACCCCTCCAAGATCAACCAGGTTTTAGCTATGCCATTTCTAGGTAACTGCTGTGCACAATCACATTCATGGTAATCAGCAATATGCTCAGATCTCCAAGTCTCTGAATGGTGCATGCTGTTTTACCACAGATTATTTCCACTAACATTTTATTTTGTTCTCATTTAGTATTCAACTCCCAGTATGAGCACAATCCTGGGACCTGACCTGATTGGGAAATCTCTCCAAGCACAAAGGAAGGAAGGCATTTTTTCTTCCCTGAGGAGCACCAGCTCTCTCTCTGCAATGCTCTTGTTCAACAACATGTGGTGTGTCATGCTGAATCTGCACCAGCACAGACTGGCATGCCAGCTATGGTCTTACTGCATTTTTGGATTCTCTCCCAGTATAAATCCCCCTTTGTAACTTGCCCTTTCAGTAGGGCACCCAGGAACTACTTCTGTGTTCAAGGTCTTTGCTTTCTCAAGAACAGCCCCAGCAGCAGGCATTTTGTGGTACTTATGCACAGACACAATGCCAGATTTTCACAAGTGGGGCTGGTAGCACAACCAGGTATTAGGGTTATCCAGATTGTCTAAAACATTTACCTTTGCTGTAGAGTTTTGCCAAATGGAGTAAAAATTTTCATGCTGGGCATCTGGGTTTAGAGAATATGGGTGTTTGCTCACATTAAAAAAACCCAACAAAACCATAAAAGCCTTGAACAGGATCACAGAAGAAGAGGTATAATGCTCCATGCATCCATGCAGCAGAGACCTAAAATTTAGCAACAGTGGCTGTAATATCAGGGATCTGCTGATGTCTTCTTCATACCTTTTCTCAAAACACCCTGTACTTTATCCAGGGTACAGAAGAGAAACTAACAACTGAAATCCTGACCTCACATAAAATCCTGCACTCACCAATTTTCGCCTGGTCTTTTATCAGCAAAAAGCTGATAAGTATTAAGTTTCTACTCATCTATTAAAGCTACTGTTACACTAAAAAAAAGAAAAAAAGAAAAAATGTTTAATCAGACACAGATTATAAAAGTGTATGTTATGATATACACTTATAATACATTATGTTATGCATACTCACAATTATGCTTTCTCCTCCTAACGTGTGCAACACAATGGCAGATGTCCTCAACAAGAAGTAATGCTGACTTGAGTTTTTAAAAAACAGCTTGTTTTTTCATCATCATTCCAGCAGCCCAAGCTACTACTTCCATTTTGATACAAACATTTTCAGTATACAGTTCTGGAAAATATTTGGTACCACAGAGGTTAAGTTTCTATTGGAGTTCCTATTAGCTGTAATGACACCTACTGCTAAGGACAGACCTGATTAACTGCAGGCTTGCACACTGCTAAACATAGGCACATGTTTTTGCATTTACTGTAGATCCTAGCAAAGAGAGCACCACGGATTTTTTTGGCCCTTTGTTTTAATGGGATTGCCAGAATGACTAGAATCTGAAGACTCACAGCTCATTACCAAGAAAAAAATGCTGACCCAGGCAGACCCAAAAGATTTTAAAGCTACTTCAGAGACGAGTTCTAACAGGCTGTTGTAGACTGTGGAGAGCGTTTTCCCTCTGTTCACCCCTTTCTCCCATGTAGAACATTTGCTATGTATTTACTGAATGTCAGACTAAGCTAGAAATTTCCAGCCAATTTTGCATCCTGGAGAGGAGCAGGATGTCTTAAGCTACACACAATGCAATCGCTACTTACACTCATCTAAGATGTTTACACTGCAGCTGTGAGCCTGCATTTTCAGCAAAAGAGAGTTCAGAATCTGCAATGCATGTCCCACAGCCCTTGAACATGGCCAGCATGGTAAGTATCCTTACAGCAGTTTTAAATTAAGAGATCCTCTTTAAACAGCAAGAAGAGAAGAGAAGATTAAAACCAGCCACAGTATTGCCTATTCTCCTATGTTTTTCAGACACGCAGCAATTCTTCCTCAGCAATTCTTCCTCAGACGCCAATGGCCTTTATACCTCATTATGAAAACGAGTCAAATAACATTCCTAACCTTTCATTAAAGGTATTAACAAAAGGCCCTGCTCTGAGGTGTTAAATGGCTCCACATACCACCTGAGTCCAGATAAGTGTGGTATTTTTGGAGCAGAGAAGCAATAAAATACCCAGTTTTGCTGTTGAATGTAACATCAGTTTTTTCATTTGCTCTCACCATGGATGTCTCAGCTTCCCCAGCTACACACTCGAGGGTAATGCTTTTTATGTGAACAAGGCTTTCTTTTGTGTAGTATGTTAAATAGGAATAGAAGATTATGACTAACTTAAATTTTCACTTCCATTTACAGTAACAAAATGCAATGTAATCAAATGGTTATGCATAACCAGTTCAACACCCTTGACCTTAAGTTAACCTTAAGTTTTACACGATTCCTATTTCCTGGAATACTTTGCATGTGGGAGAATGATTACTGTACCAAACCCAGCATCTTGTTGTTATATTCCCTTTTTCCACAGCCTTTTGGCGTATATAAGTTGTATGCTTAAAAATGTCTTTAAAGGACATAACATTTTCTGTTCATGGTTTTCCAGGTGCAATTCGTGCCTTTTAGATAGCTGAGAATTCTCTTTTGGGGGCATTTAAATGTTACGATATCAGCCTGCTCATGAGAAACTGACGGTACAAAATCTATGTCTGTTTCTGGGATTTCTTTAAAATCTTGATTTTCTTTGTTACAGCTTTTTATTTCTAATATAAAGTTGACCCACTGGAGAATCTTGTGCGGCCCAATCTGGTATTATCTGTAAAACACTGGGAGATTTCTGAGAGTGAGGTAAGGTTGTACCAAACCAGTGCACTGCTGGTAAAATTTGTTGCACTCAAACTTAGATATCAAGGAAATATGAACACCTCAAATGCAAGTTCATAGCATTTTGGGAATAATTTCTCATGATAACTTCATTCCACTGAAATGAACCAGAAATAAAACAGACCAAGAGCAGACACACTTTGAAATAGGCAAAACTTCTTTAATTCATTTTTTTTTTAAGAGAAAGACTTTAAAGAAGGTAATTATTTTGTAGGAAGTTGTTAAAAATAATGCAAGACACTAAATTAGAACTATTAGGGATAGGGTAACAACAAATGTATGTGAACTTACTTTGCCGGTCACAGAAGTATATTCTAGCCCTTGTTTTTCTGGGAATCAAGACACTGATGTTGTTATGCTGCCTATCAGGGAAGGCAGTAGGTTGTATAGTTATCTCCTGATTGGGGCAAAATCACTACCCTGAAACCACACAACCTACTACCTCATCCTGTTAGAGCATCAAGTGCATCTCCTGATGAAAACTAACATTTCACCACTTACAAGTCAGAGTATCTTAACACTTTCTAGTCCACATGTTTCTTAGTCTTAAGAAGGCCATAATTACGTCCTGTTGACCCTTCCTTGCAGTTCTTCCTGGAAGTCAGTCAGAAGTGTTGGAGTGACTCTAGAGACACAAGAACCACAGTGGCAAGCATAGTCCCACCCAAGTTAGCTTTATGTAATATAAAAGCACGTTAAATCAGTGTACAAAACTAATTAAAGAAACCTCTTTACTTAGGGCTCAAGCATTTACCAGTTCCAGGGCATAACATGTGCAACTGGAAGACATCCTCTTTGTTTTTTGTCAAGCTCATCACTTCATAGTTTCTGAAATAGCCTATGCAAAATGGATTTACATACCTGCTGA
>NW_009954185.1:7258246-7262724 GCF_000747805.2 Chaetura pelagica | reverse complement strand
TGCTGAACCAAAACTGGCATTTTCCATTGAATATGAACACAAATGCCACAAAGTAATTGGAGAAATGGGTCAGTTGTTTCCAAACAGTCAATCTCATGGCAGTACAAGAAAGCTGAGTGTCAGCAAGCCCACTGCAAACTGGGTTGTACCTCTGTGCCCTGTCACCTACACTCCACCTTCTCTGAGAAAAACGACAAAAAGGAAATTGCTTTTGTACCTTAATGAGAAATACAGGAATCTAAATACTATAAGGACATTTGTATTCTTTCATAACCCTGCTACAAGAGCCAAATCCAACATGTAAACTGAGCCAGAGAATGTTACAGTTGAAAAATATTTGCTTTGTCTTTTGAAAACATATCCAGCGATGATATCACAGCCACTTCAGGAAAGACAGTAGATTGTATAGTTATCTGACAGGCAGGGCATAACCCTAAAACTATACAACCTACTACCTCACCCCAAAGGACAGTCAGACTCTGATCAGATGAAACATAAGCTGTATTCCCAGACAGATGAATTGTTTGGTGACAACCTAGAAGACAAAAAACTCTGGAGACAAATATTGACAGTCTTGAGTCTGAAACAGTTTGCTCTATACTGGTCAACATTTTGATTAATGAGCTGCAGTTTCATGTCTGAAACATGTAACAGATTTGCAACTTGTGAAGCCATGTCAGTGACAAGATTCACAAGGGGAAGGAGGACACAGCCTTCATTTTAATATATGCACTTTTGTACTTCTAGCTCTGACATAACTTATCAACCTATATCTTATATAACCATATCTTATCAAACCACTTTTGTCTCTGCATGAAAGGTATTGCTACGATTTAGAGTGCAGATGCTGACTTGGAGGGATTGCTTAACATACTTCCAGATGTTCCTCTATTACACCAATGGGGAAGAGCTGAGTTTCTCTAACTGAACTTCCCAAATTCTGAGCAAGTAAATCTGTAAGACTGAACAGAGAATTTGTAAAGACTGTGAGGAAACGTTATGGCCTACTTGAACAATGTGCTGTTCCTCAGTGAGCAGTAACCCAGCTCTGAATCACTGGCCAGACTAAACACACCCTCCCATACTACACAGGCTTTGGTTAATATGACTAGCAAATTGCCATATAGTATGACCTGCTGTAACCTCACACTTATGCTGGAGTCTGAGGGGTATTTATTCCCCATCATCAGGTTTGACAGACCACAAAACGTCTCATTCAGGGTAGATCTAAATAAGTGGAAATAACTGCAATACCAGTCCATAATGTAATATAAATACTGCTTTAATAAATAAGTCAACTTTTAAAGCAAATACCCAGACTTAATCAGCTAACTTATTTTTTGTTAACAGGTAACTAAAGAAAAAATTAAATGATACATGTATCAGCCAGACACAGATAACCTAAAGCCATGTTTCACTGTAAAGCAGATCTCACCCCAAAGGCAGTAGGTCACATTTCAGGGTAACTGAAGTGATCTGCCACTGCTTTCACCATAATGGCTATGGGGACCTAAAAAGAGAGGAGAAAGAGAAAACACATACATATCAATTTCATTTCACTGCATGCTAAAACGATTATAAGTTGAGTGAGAGTATGTGCAAAAGCAGAGAGCAGTTTCTCAGTATGTTTTCTCCAGAGAACCATGCACAGCACCAGCTTTCTCATTCAGTTGTTACTACTACTATTATTCTGTAGCCCATGGGGGATCCCAACTAGAAAGACACAGCCAAGAGACAAAGTATAGAGAAAAAAAATAAAGGGTATTTTTTTAGATTGACTTTAATGTTAAGAGAATTGCAGAGACAGGCAGAGAGAAGTATCAGTTACTTCACCTTCAAGGAACAAACATGGTTTTAAATGAAGCAAAGAAGGAAGGAGAGCACAGATATCTAACTAAATCAGATAGCAATGTCTAAATGTTAGACTGTCACCTTCAAAGATCATTTCACTGTAATGGACTCAAACCACATGCAGAATGAGGTTTCTGTGAGATGTACATGGTGCACCTTAGTTGCACAAAACTGGACTGGTGCAACTCCGTCCTTTCTGAGACCTACTAGAGGAAACACTGGACAACCCAAGATTTCTCATCTTTTAATACCAATAACCTTATAGGCCAAAAAGGACATAAAATATTATCTGTATACATCTATACCTAAAGAGTAGCTTGAGAGACTTCAACATCTCAATAATGTGAATTGTTAACAATTGGTAGCAGAAGCTGCTCCCTAACCACTATCAAATAAACTAATTTGGAAAGCTCTGCAGTAGAAAGCATGATAGGTTTCTCTGCGTACTGAAGGGTTTTAACTGTCTGCATTTTCTGAGTGCCAGACAAGGTCAATTACTCTGAGTAAGAGCACACTGTATCTCTGCTTTTTAGATAAAATATTTAAAAACAAACATCATCTTTATCCGTGCAGTAAGAGTGCTCAGTGTTTTTCCTAAGAGGCAAGAATTTGTATTGGGTCTTTTGTTAAAATTCCATGCAGAAGTCAGTGAGTATCAGCCACGCTGTGTGGGTTACCTGTGTATTGTGCAGTCACCTCATAGAAAGTTCTTTCAGTGTAAAATAAACCCTATGCTTATATAAATGTAACAGTGCTACATAACATAACTGGAGGAAAGCTGTGTATTGTGTGATTTACTTCTAAGTGAGACTTTTGTATAAGCATTTGTTTTATAGTGGAAGAATAAACAGAATGTAACCAACCTTTCAGTGTAGCAGCTCTTCATGCTAGATGGTCCAGTGAAAACAGTTCAAAGGACCAATCTAGTATTAGAAGGATGTGTTCACATTAGTGACAAGCCCAAAATACACTGCAGACCCAAATACCTCCACCCGCTGGAAATTTCGGATGAAGATCCTACACTTACACTGATTCCAGTGACTCCGAGACAGAAGTGAAAATATAAATCCAAACAATAGCAACATTTTGGAAAGCCTGAGTATGGTCTAGGGATTTAAACTGCCTGCCTAACTTTAATATATCTTGACCTTACTTTCACTCTTAGGTGCAATGTTTGGTGAGAGACTGGAAAACGTTCATCCTCATTGAAAAAACTGTGATGTTTTATTAACCATTTCAAAAGGATTCTTTTATTTTTCTACCATGATAGTGATGTTAGAGATACTTTTCTCTCTATGTTCTGACCTAGTACTGCCTTAAAGTGTGTATTTTCCCAGGAAAACACAAGTAGTTTTTAAAATCACAAATACATTGAGATAGTATTTGCAGAGTACCATAAACTCTGTATAATACTATTTTCTATAAAACCTGTTATTATAGTTATTAGTAGTACTCATTAGCAGACAAAAATGGAAAAGAATGTGATTTATCCAACATCTGAAATTAATTAGTCTTCTGCTCTCACAAGCTGCTCAAAAACTTACTTTAATTGACTAGATTACCAAACAAGGATGAACTTTAAAATACTTAATGAAAAGAAAATGCATGTTCATTTTCTTTCTCTGAAGACATGCATACAAAATAACTATCTGGCAAGAGCTGTGTTTCTAGTTTAACAACTGTTTAATACTAGGAAAAATATGACATTTCCATATTCCAACTCTCACTGCTCACTGAAAAATGTCTTGGAACTGATGCTAATAAATATCTCAGCAGTCACTTTTAAAAAGGCACAGGGCCAAGTCTGTTATTTCTATGACGTTATAGGAAAAATGACAGTTTTAAAGTAGGGTTGTTATACAATTAAAAATCTTACTAATTAACAGACTCTGGGAAAACACAGACCAAGCATTTTGCTATTCAGAGAAACTTCAACCCATAACCTTGGAATGACTTACAAATATAGAACCTCACAGGGCTCCCAGGAGGAAGGTAAACGCCCCAGGTGCAGTTTTGAGGTGGTGCACCATGACTACAACTGGAGAAGGAGATGGTTCAGAGGCCAGTTTCAAGGTAAGAATATTCCCCACGAAGGCTGAGGGTCTGGATACAGGCCAGATGAGCAGTTTCCCAAATGTCTCCCTATAATGATTATCTTCTGGCATCCAAAGTCATGTACAGTCACCGCTCTGCTCTGACAGACTATTTATTCACTATTAAAAATGTCACAAACATTTGCTGGCAAGAGTGGTTGTGGAGCTGAGGTTCTGCTACAGTGGATGCTGAGGCCAAGGGAAGTGTTCTGACAGAATTCAACCAGCCCTGGATCAGGCCCTGGGTAGGAATTTGGACTGCTACATCCCCCTTCCAGGACAGAGCTGTGACAGAGCAGTACCATGGTAGGTAATTTTTCTGGAGATTTTAGACAGAAATTAATTGCTGGAGGGAAGGATTCAGTTTCCTGTGACCTGCATATGACAAACTTGACACATGGTATTTTCAATAAATATTAAAAAAAGGATACATTGCCTTCATGCAGCTTGTACCTTTCAAGAAGTAAAAAAAAAAGTAATCTACAAACACAGATTCTTTGACAACTGGGAAGTATGTCTATTGTGATCTTACCC
>NW_009954185.1:7239959-7258180 GCF_000747805.2 Chaetura pelagica | reverse complement strand
GAATACAGGACATCTTCTGATGTCAGGCAGGCATAATGGGAAATACACACAGGCCCAACTCTCCACAGTCTCCTCCTGCACTCGGTGAACTGGCACAGGTTTTTTAATATTTGATTCAGTTAGGATCCTGCTCCAGACAGTTCTCTGTACAAGTGTTTGTCTTTCTCAGCTGGCTACAGAAGAACATTAGCCTCCATAGACTTCATATAACTTTATAGCATCTTTAACTAGGCATTAGTATGGCCAGACTATAACTAGCAGATCAAATTTATAATTATCTACCTTTGTGCTAACATCCACATCTGATCAACTTCAGTTGTGATGTTTGCTCATCAGTGAGGTTACTTGGTGCTGTAACATCCAGGTCTGGTTTCCACAAACCCTATTCACAGTTTTGCATGGAAATATTTTCCTCCAACTCACTGGAAGACTTAAGAAGGGGAGCAATTCACATGCTACTGAAATCTACAGTCCACCTTCATTTGGCCTTAGTCCTGGTGATCCCCCAGTACAGCACAAATTATGGAGCACAGAAGTTAGTCAACACCTCTGGATCCTTAGAAGTCTTACACATCAGAAAAGAATTTAGGAGCCAATGACTACTTTCATTGAGTAGTAATTCTATTAAAACCAGTTACATATTTTTTCTTCACCTTTGTGTATTTTTTTATTACATTATAGGTATTTTATCACAGTTCTATTGTTAATACATAATTTCACATATTCACTGAAAACACTGTCTTTTTCTAACTGTTCGCAAGTATTTGGGAAAAAGGAGCAACTGTGAAATGAGTCAGAACTCTATGGCTAAATGTCTCTGAGCTTTGCAATAGTTTTTGTATCTTCCCGAATTCTGGAACATTTTATGCATGAGGGGAAAAAAAAAAAAAAGGCAACAGAATGTAAAAACTGTATGAAATACATGGGCTTAAATAATTCCATCTCATATACTGCAGCCTGACTACCAGCCCAGACCTGCAGAGGAGCTTCCTTACTCTCATGTGGATCCATGCAAGAGTCAAGGAAACTCCTCCAGAGAAATGAACACTCACGTGGCATGTTTCAGAAATGGTATAAAAACATGGGAAGAACGGGATGTGCTTAATGACAGCTGCTTTAACCTACTGAATGGGTGTATAAAGATCTGACCAGCAGTAAAGACAGAGAGCCAAGGCTGGGTTTACATCAAAGGCATCCTCCACCTTCACAGACATGTTTTATACATATTTTATAGCCTTACTGCTGTAAAATGCCTTGCACGTTAAACAGATGCTTCAAAACAAAATGCATTAGGAAAAAGACAGTTTTCCATCCAACAAAATCTCATTTTTCTTGGATGTGCAGTGATTTCTTTGACATGGGATAATGTCTGCTGCTTATGCAAACTGCAGTACCTACATTGACAATTTTTTTTTTCTATTGCATTTATATATGAGTTTTGCTTATGTAATACTCTGCATGCTAAAAACCTAAAAAAGCTAGCATTCAAGAGAATGATGAAAACACTCAGAATCTCTTAAAGCTTCCACCAAAAGAGAAATTAAACAGGGGCTAATCACTGGCTGCTCTGTATGTCGCGCTTGTATTCTCGAGCAAACCAATATTTAAGGAGATCCAATTTTTAAAAAATAAACTCCAACTGGAAGGCAGAACTGTCCAGTGTATTACGGACTATTTGTCTTGCAGGACTTAAATATTTATCTTCCGTGTTTTCCTAGCATAATCTTTCCATCTACTTACTTCCCCGGCGAGTTGCTGTGCTCTCCCCAACGGGCCTTCTGCCCAGGGCTGAGATGGCTGCCAGGTGGGACAGTGGTGGTGGCGAGAGCAGCACAGCATCAGCAGCAGGAGCTCACACTGGGCTGCATTCCTGAGCTCTCCATGGCTGGAATGACGACTACCAGATTCCCAGTGCCCAGAAATCAGGGTGAGGCTGGTGTCCATGGGGAGATGAAACCTGTGTGGAGACGGCAAATCCACCAGGGTCAAGTGAGGAACATCTTACGCAACATAAATGTTACAAGTACTCTTGATATCTAACCATGGCTAAAAGAAAAATATCAAGGGCTGGATTATCAAGGAGAGGAGTGTCTGCAGTGAGAGGAGATGAAGCTGTGAGAAATTAGTCATTGTTTCTAAGAATACTATAAGCGTTGCCTAAGCATTCATAATTTACCTCCATGCTCTAATGCATACTGTATTCATGCAGATGACACAAAAATGAAGTATTAATGGCACCACCCCCTTCCCAAATATTCACTTATGTTAGGATGTTGAACATTGGATCCTATTTTTGGAAGACTCAAACTTGTGTAACTCAGCTAACATTGCCTGGTTTTGCTTAGCATCTTCAAACACAAAGCTGGACACTTAAAATTGAGCACCCTTATCTTTGACTGGATACATGAAGTTCCAACTCTTCAAAAATGCAACTTTCCCACTTCCCCTCAAGCCCCATCAAAATAAAAAAATGCTACTTGGCACACTTGCTGATGCAGAGAACAGACAGGATCACAGTATTCCAGTCTCTCTAGCTAAATACTCAGCCACGCCACAAACAATTATTTGAATAATGTTTTTAAGCAATTTTGGACCAAAAAACACCTTACTACACAAAGAATCTTAAATCAGCCATTTGACTTTCCAGTCAAGCAGATTTGGCTTTTTAATATGTGTAATTCATACAGCATCACACCTAACCTATGTGATACCACTGATGGGAATGTTATTTATTTCAGTTCCTTATGTGAAGCTAGGAAAATAATATCAACCACAGTCACAAGACTGTGAAAACAATATTCATCTGACATCTTGTCCAAAACCGCCATCTCCAGTCTCAACCCACCAATTCCTCTTTTGGAAAATTGAAATTTCAATCTGAAATGGATTTAAATCCTCTGAAACTGCTTTCCTTTTTAAAAGACATGCAATAAACCAGGACATGCAAGTCCTAACTTGATTAAATACCAAGAGGGAATGAATGTCTGTCAGGGTATGTTCTAAACCTCAACAAGAAACTAAGATTCATTTTGCTGAAATGTAACTGTGCCAAGAATTCTAATTGGTAGAAAAATACCTTCTGCCCTTTTTCCCATAAAGCTTTAAATTTAAATTTTAGCCTTCAGCGAGACCAAAAAGCTGACAAGTAGGAGTGAGGAAATAAGTAGCCTGGGACCCAGGATTAGGCCAAGGGTTTGAATAACCCAGCATTTCATGGATTTAGCCTTCAATTTTGTATTTACAGCAATGTACAGTTACATTTGCCATCATCACAAATGGGATACAGTTGCTTAAGTGCTAACAAATAATAAGCTTTGTATCACACCAGACAAGCAAAATTCATCCTTTACAAACTGTTACATTTGACATGATCACTTTAGACCCACAGCATTCCAAACCGTCCATAGCATTATGTGAAAAACTGGCATAAAAACACCAGTCTGTGTAGGATGCTTGTTTTAAAATATTGTTAAAAGCTTAAAATTAATTTCTGTTTTGGAATAATGTTCTGTATTTTGGCTCAAGCCACTGGGCCTGGTTCAACCTGATAGTCAAAAAGCAGAATCCTAGAAGTTCACACAGGGAAAATACTTGTACAGGCCTTGCAAACTGAGACTGCAACAACACTGCTAATTACTGAGGTCCCTTTTTCCTTTCAGCTATTGCTTTTCTTTGGTTGCCAGCAGATGATCTCTGTGCACAGCAACAGCTTTGCTACTACCCTTTGATATTGTCTCAAGTTGTGTTATGATTAAAAAAATACACACATGTGCTTTTGTCACGACTACTTTGCCTCTGCTCTGATCAGTTATTTTCCACTCGCAGGACTCCAGGCGCAACAGAGAGGCTGGCAAGAAGGTTTATACACACACACTCGCTACATGAGCTAATGAGATTACCAGCCTCATTAGCCAGCCAACGCAAAGCCCAGCCCAAGACACACACCAGGTTTACACAACTTCCTCTAGTGTGAGTCTTTTTACCTGAGACTAAAGCTTTCACTGGTTAAAGATTCACTAAAAGGCCCAAAGCAGGTGGCAGACAGTGAGCGAGCCTGTGCCAGAGCTGGACGATGTGTTAGGCTCTTTGTGTCCATTATTCATGATGCTGTTGCCACAGGCCCTAATTTTACATAAATGAAAGTCACAAGAGAATGGTTAGGATGAGCACCTAGGAAGAGCACAGGAGAAAAATTCCTCATCAGTCGATATTAAAGACACAGTTTAGTATTACATTTTCTGATTCTGAAGCCTCTTGGGAGTGGAAATGTGCAACACATTTTCTCTGAAGAGTGACAAGCTAAAACCTAAAATCTTGAAGACGGTCTTTAAAATCAATTCCTCCATGTCCTCTGCACAACTCCATTCCAATTCCCCACATATGAAAAATACATAACTTCATAACTCCAAATTAACATGCCTTACAGCGCCTTTTAGCTCATATTTAAAAATTACTAAAATTTCATCTGAGCTATCATGTAAGCTATTGTTCTGCACCTGCTCTGGGATGCCAAAAAAGTTCAGAATTTAAAATCTAATGGGCAAGGAGCATTTTATACCTTTTCTGAAGATAAAAAACGTGCACACTAATAGTATCAACCCAGAAACACAGCATGTAGACTTGGGGCAACTGAAATAATTAACTACCTTACCCGTATCAATGTAAAAAATAAGAGTAATATAAAAATATCTACTTTTCTATCTCATAGCCCTTATAGGAAACATACTGAATGCTAAGTATTTCAACATTTTCCTGTAGAAGAAATGACTTTGAAATAAGCTTCAGGCACAGAATCCATGACATGTAAATTAAGATATACTTCACAAGACATATCTTAGTTGTGAAAGTAGGTCATACATTTAAGGCATTTTTAGACTGTTTCTTGATGTAAATATTCTGTAAATATTCTTGTGTGTACAGAATAATATTTTAATTATTTATTAGATATCATTCTCTAGGAACAGTAAAGACATGGGTATTTCTAAGAGTCCTCATAGGATAGTAAGTATAAATACTTCTTTGCAACCTTTTAGAACTTTATGCAGCCTATAGCAAATCCCTAAGGGAACTGCATGTTGAAGCACACCACAGAAAACTTGACACAGTAGAAAAAGTTGATGTGTGAAGATCACATGCTGCATGGGTAGGGACCCTGACTAAACAATATGAAATCTTCAGACATTTACTACCTTGTATTATTTTGGGACTCTTGGAATTTCCTCCAGACTGGTGTTGGGTATTTGTTCATCTGGCTATAAGCAAGTTACTTCACCAGCCAAGTTAAAGAGAAAAAAAACAAACCCAAACGAGAGAGAAAGTAAGAAAGCAAGAGTCTGTGTGCTTGTAATGTGAACTGAGTTCCAGACCAGAACGTCTATCAAGAGAATCTAAAAAACCTGAGGAAATTCAAATCAGCACTACTATCAATTTATCCACTAGGTGTCACAAAATAATCATACAACCAGATGAAAAGCAATTACATGTAAAATGCGTCAGTGTACTACATCGATGAAGTGCTGCTTTGAAACGAAATCTGTTATAAGAGCAGATGCAGGAAAATGTCATGAATCTCATGAATATACATACTGTCAGGAGTGTATGGGAACCTGAGCCATGATACACAAAAGCTGTTGCTAACCACGGTGTATGTCATGTAATGGATTCACATATAAGCATATAAATGTTCCATTAAAAAAAATCTTCCTAAACACTGAAAGCAGTATTACCAGTTCTCAGGATCGCAAGTCTTACATTTCTTGCTGTTTAATGCTCCAGCTACCGGACTAATGTATTATGTCAGATTCTCTACAAATATGTAAAAACCCCTCATGACTACAGGTAAAATGCTGCAAAGAAAACAGGTTCTGAAGGCTTAAACTGTATGAGGAAATAGCCCCAAATATATTATTCATTTTACTGTAAAATCTAAACGAATGCCAAACACTGGAACTGGCAATAACATGCTGACAAACACTCCTTAGATCCAGACTGTTCCTACAGAAGCCTATGTTGTGAAGGTTAGGGTAGAAAATTACCAAATCCTTCTGTATCCATTATTCAGGAAAAAATAACCTCTTTGCTGGAGGTATGTTTGTTCTTAAATATTCCTGGGCCATTCTAAATTAATAATTCCATGTATACCTGTGGTCACCCAAAACACTGATGGTATTAAAGGATCAAGTCTGAAACCAGGACTTTGGTTTCAAAATGGTTCTTTAAGAACAATAACTATTCATCAGAGTTGCATAGAATTTTTACAGGCCAAGTAGGCTCCAGTGTGAATTTATCATTATCTGTACTCAAACACAATCCACATAATTAAAAATATTGTAATCGATAGTATATGCAACATTATAAAATAGAAGACACCAGTTAGATAAGGAAGAAACATACCCTAGACTTTTAAAATCATATAAACATAACAGCAAGAGGGCTACGTGCACTATACTGACAAGTGCCACTTCATAAAACCAGCCTAAGCAATGTTGAAAACCCCTGCCCCTTTTCAGAAACACAATCAAGGAACATATGCTCTGACACTGCACTATATGTTTGTACTGCACTTTATGTGTTGGTTTTTTTTATGGTTGTAAAAAGAAAGGATTTTCAGGGAGTAACTAAGCTCACAGTAAGGTTTGGACGTCTTAAATAGTCTTTGTAAGATGCGCTTTCTACATGTCAGAGCTGGCCAACAGTTTCCAAAGCTCTGAAATACCTTCTGACTTGAGGATCACAGGAAGGATGCTTTTCTTCCCTCCTTTTATGAGCAACTCAATTAAAAACTTGTGCTCACAGGAACACAGGTACTCTCAAAGCTATGAGAGAAATACTGGGGTTTTGCTTCCAATACTAGCATAACTTTATCTGCGTATACTAAAGGAATCTGGTGGTTGTGGAATATACTTTCAGAAAAACTGAAAACTATTCTCAGAAATTCTACCCACATTAAAACTATTATCTGACTTTAAAGAACCCTCTTACGTTCTCCATTTAAGCTGACAGAACTCAGAGCCTCATGAAGTCAAGGAGAATTTTGTTATCTGACTTCAAGGAAGATATGATTTCATTTTAGGCAGAACAACAGAGAAGAAATGCTGAGGTAACTATTACATAAATACCTGCCAGAAGGTGATTGGATCTGATGCACAATACAATTCCACTCTTTCAAGAAGTTGTTCCTTTTCGATCTTCCAGTGGTCCAAGTTCTTGTGTTAGTCTCTGTTATGACAGAATCAAAGAACCATGGAATAATTCAGGTTGGAAGAGACCTCTGGAAGCATCTAGTCCAATCTCCTATGCACAACAGGTCTAATTAGATCAGGTTGTTCAGGTACCTATCGAATTGAATCTTAGACACCTCCAAGGATGGAGAACTTGCCTCAGCGTTTGAAAATTCTTTGCTAAAACGATTTGCCTTGTATCTGACTGGAACTTCTCATGTCATATTGCTGTGCACCTCTGAGAAAAGTTAGGCTCCATCTTCTCCTTACTCTGCAATCAGGTAATTACAGACAGAAATAAGGTTCCCCCTCCTTTTCCTCCCCCCCTCCCCCCACAGCCTGGACAGACTCAGCTGTTCAGCTTCTCCTTGCTTACCATCTGTTCCATGGTGCACACTGACTAGATTTGTGGCCCTCCACTGGGCTCATGACAGCTCGGTGCTATTTTCTTGTACTAGGGTGGCCAAAATTGGACATAGCACTCCAAATGCAGTCTCACAAGTGCTATGAAGAGGAAAGGATCATTTCCCTAGTGCTGCTGGCTGTAGTTTTGCCAATGTAGCTCTGGGTGCAGTTGGCTGTTTGCTGGAAGGGCACACAGCTGGCTGACATCAAGTTGTGCATCAGGACCCCCAGATCCCTTTCTGTAAAGCTGCTTCCTACACAGCTGCCCCCAAATCTGTTTCGCTATCATCTCCTTGATGGCAGTACATACTGGCAGTAAATTTCTCAAATTATCAATATTAAAACTTTTTTTTTTTTTTTTTTAATTTGAAAGCTCATCCATCCTAGGCCTCACTTAGCCTTGAATGCCAGGAGTAGAACAACTTGGAAATGTGTATGTACAGCAAATTTGCTTCCCATTAGCTCTTAATGCCATAAATGTAAAATCCTTAATAGTACTGCTAGAGCAGTGGTTCCACTCAAAGAAGCTTTAGACAAGATAGTAAGTCTCAACAGGTGCATACAAGACACTTAATTTTGCATAGGGCAGGCTTGTAAATGTATGTGGTTAAGAGGTCCTGCCCTCGTGCATCAGTATTTCACTTACAATGGAATAATTTTAAATTGCATTAAGAACTATAATTGCATTCTACTATCCTTTACTTTTTCATATCCTCTGCCACTAGAAATAAGCTTGAAGAAAGACATCCCGCCCCAAATGCACTATTCTAGGAAAGCTTAGATTTAGATGAGAACATGTATGCTCGTAACTGCATTATTTTTTTAAGTGTAATTCATTATGAGTAACTGGTTCAACTTGGTTTCTGCTCATTAATGAGCAGTTGGAAGGAACTGGTTAATCATTGTTTGCCATCTGCTTTGGAGAATCAACACTGTACAGAACCTTTTCTGCAGCCAATGTAAAACCACAAAGAACACTAAAGGAAAATCCTGTTTTCAGCTCTGTTTGGGATTTTTTTTAATTTATTTTTTTTATTGCACACTAAAATACGTAAATATTTTGTGGTTAACCCCCTCTCACTCTTTGACAGCACTTTCCTCTGGACAATGGTCTCTGTGGTACATACCACATAATTTAGCAGTCCCTATAAAGGTACAGCAATACTGCTGTGGAGAAGCATTAGTGGTCTGCTCAATAACAACTTACTCATGGAGAGCTAACTCATCCAACCACAAGGTCACCTTTCAGAAAGAGGTCAGAAGGCTGCAGACCACATACAATATGCCACCTGTGGATTTGGCTGTAATTTACGTTGTTAGAACATAAGCCTTAAGAAATATTAGTAACATAATTAGTGTCAGCATTCCCCCGACCCCTTGCCCCTTTCTTCACATAAGAACAGTAAACTGCTCCTGTGCACTCCCCATTGGATTTTCTGGACAAAGGCAACCCCCTATCACATACCTGCAGTCTTCTCAGGAAGGCTCTGAATTCTCTAAACCTCTCCAGGCTGTTCTATTAAAATCAACTCCAAGTTCTTTGAAATATACAGGCCAGGACTTAAAATGCTTTCTTGAGTAAAAAAAAAAAAAAGCATTTGCCTCCTCACAGCAAAAGTGAAAATGAAAGAATAAAATTGGTAGACTATCCATGCTACTTTCTTGTTCATCTTCCCCATCTGGTGGGACTGATTAGCTGTGTTATAATTAGAGAGGGAAGGAAGTTTCCATTTTTAGATTTGTTCTGGAATCCAGAATCTTTTTTAAAAAATGCATTTTCTTCAAAATGAGGAAAAACATACGTGAATGGTGTAAAAATGTTCCACTTAAACACAGAAGGATTGCTGGGAAAAGGCATTTCACAAACTGAGGTGTTATTAAATATACCTTGCTAACAAGTGGCAAAAATATCAGAAGAAATGCTGAGCATGAAAATATCAATACTGCTAGGCTCGCTCTCCTATAAAGATCTAGCACTGGGGGCCATAAATCAGGTTATGAAAGTCTTTTTTTTCAAGATTGATTAAAGTTCATTTTAGTAACATCAGCAGGGAACTCTGCCTCCAATGATGTTAATACTGAGAATACTAAAGAGCACAGTCTTCCTGCAGAAAATAAAAGTGTGTTCCTCTAGCCTTTCTTGCAAATACAGAACTCACAATCATCAGAAAGGCCTGTCAGTGATAAATATTTTCCCCTTAAAAAACCTCATAAAAAGAACACTGGGAAATGTTCCCTCTGACTTCTTGCTCAATCCATGAACTTTAATCATTCTCCTTCTCTTTGCAGATGTCATGGGATACATGTAACCACTGGGGAGACCTACTCTTGCAGATTTCTGAGACCTGCCAATGGTTTCTAATTTGAAATAACTGGTACCAACAGATATCCAGTAAGCCTTTGGAGACTTCAGGGTTCAGGACCCAGTATTTTCTAATATGCACTAAGGGACTTTCTGAGAGTAGTGTTGGGAGTCCTCCTCTATTACAGCTTGCTGACAGAAAAAGAAAGTTTTGATGAGGACTGTTCACAGAAGAGCTGCATTGTTTTCCAAAAACTCAGCAAAAGAAGTCTTTGGAACAGAGAGTAAGGTGGGAGGGAGGAAGATCCTTTGGGAATGAAGAAATTTGGGAGAGCTGGATTCATTTCACAACTGTACCACATATTTCCTTCAAGATCTTGAGCAAAACTTGGCTCAGGTTTTTAGAAAAATAAGTTCAGTTCTCCTGGCTTCTTGAGATGCTAAAATAACTAGTCAGTCTTTCAAAGGCAAACTGCAACACAGCTGTTGGTGTCCCTGAAAACACTACAAGATGAGCTGACCCATGCTGAACATTTTAAAATAACCAGTCAAAACTGTTTAGGCTATACATCTTAACATGTTCACATCTGTGCTTCAGTTCCACACCTGTAAAATAGTATGTTCCTACCTCTGTGAGCTGAGGAGAACAAGTCTGTAGCACCCAAGAACTAGCTCTGGGAATCTTCAGTAGTAAGATCACATAAGTATGTTGATTGATACAGGGAATCTGTTTCTTAGGGTCTCATCTCCTGCTTCTGGCTTTGACAAGAGGGGAACTATGACTCTACAAACCCTAAACTCACAATCTTAAGATGCACAGATGCCAGGGTAGGCTGCTCTAAACTCTGCAAGAGCCTCAGGAATGAGGAGGGCACTTTTCACTCCTTTCTTTAACCAAGACAAATGCCTCCTCTAACATTTGTCTGTGTTGAGTTTAACTATTCACTGTGCAGGTTATTATTATACAGTGTCTCATTATAAAGCAGAGATATTTAGATCAAGATCTGACTTTCCTTCTTAAACTCAGCAATGTTATTTTACAGCAACAGGATACTTAACCAAACAATCGAGATCCTGGTTTTGACGGATTAAGACTATGTCAATACGGATATCTTAATACATCTTCAAACTCCTAAAGTTGTCTTAAAATAACCTGCATCTACCACAACAGCCTCTAGCTTGCTGAAAATTTAACTAAAACATTTGGACCTGGATGTGTTAGGATTAATGGACTAACTCTCATGACCTAAATCCTGTCAATCCAGGTCACCCTTCTAGCGTTGACTCAGAAGGAAAACCCTGTTTCTATAACTTATTTCTCCAGAACAGTTTTGAAACACTAATTTACTGCTCATTAGGGTGAAACTGGCCCAGGCAATGACCTGAAATACCTGCAACAGTTCTCTGCTTCATTGCTCAGCAGAATCCAACAGAAGCTGCAAGTCAAAGGCCTCGCCCGCTGGAGTTCCACACCAATCGATTCTGCAGCCATGTTTTTCTAAGAAATTGTTACATTTAATAATTTTCATTTAAAAGAGTCATCAGGGTGATAGTCTTCTGCAGACATGTAAGCGTAGAGGGAAAGAATATTATTAATGCTAAAGTATAACCCTTAAGCTAGGCAGGAAACAGGCACAGTCTTTATCTATGTCAAGACACAGCTATTTAGGGCTGCACTCTTGTAGGCACAGACCAAGACAGACCTAAGAAGTCTACACTCTGATTTTTTCCTACGGATTTATCCACAGGAACATCTCTGGTTGAGGCTCATGTATTCTTAACATACATTTTCCATAAAAATCAACAGCCCCTCTCTAGCATTCAACTCATTATCCGCACTCCCCACATCACCACACCAACATTTTATCTGAAGTATCAATGATAGCACCCCATCAAAATTTAACAGCCACTTTCTAAAACTGGAGCGAATTAACTCTTCGTTTCACCTATGCTAAGGTTTGTCCTTCTGCTTCTTTTAAAATTTTAATGACACTAAAAATAAAATACCTTTCCACAGCATGATTCAGAAATGCATAACATTCCTTTATTCAACTCATGGTAAAGGAAACAGATGCAAGCAAAGGCAAAAGAGTTCTCTATTTCAGTCTAGAGCTTTATACTGAGTCCTGAGTGTCAAATGAACAGGGCTTTTAAAGAAAAAGTCAACAACTTTAACAGTTACATAAGATATAGTTAGAAAAATATTTTGCAAGGAAAAATGACAGTTTCTGACACTTGAGAAGATGATTTATACTTCGGTTTTAGAATGCAAGCAGCCAGCATGTGACCTGACATTTACTAAAGGAAATCAAAGAGACATTCAGCAAGATTACAAAAGGAAAAGCATTTATCGTTCTATACCAGCCATTCCTCCCCGTAGTATAGAAAGACCTACACAGTCTTCCCCTCAACATTACACCAAAAAATAGAGAGAGAGGCCACAATAACAGATCTCCCTTTTGGCATTTTTTGCTAGCTTGCTTAATTTACAAAGGCCATCTGGTGCTGTTTATGCTGGCCTTTTTGCGTTGTGTCTCATATTGTTCTTTATGGACGAGGATGATTCACAGTTTACATGAACTGTGTGTTTTAAGTTGCTTTGAAAGAGAATTTGACGGTTCAAACTGTGCATAAAGAATGTATAGCTGTTGATGTACACATTCCACCCATGACAGAACACGGTGAAAAGGATATCAAGTGCTGGGATGTCTAAATAGGAAGGACAGCAGGTCAGGTGAGCTGGCTTTCACTGCTAGCTCTGTTATAGACTTCCTGTATGACTTGAAATGATTACACGAGCCCTTTGGGACTCAGTTTTATCACTTGTTAAGCGGACATCATAATTCCCTATCTCAAAAGTGATACTGCAAGGCTTATTCATTAATGGGTTCAATTCAATGCTGGGCAGATAGTCAATACAAATTTTATGCATCACTGAAGTTAACATTTAACCTAGAACTTAAGTGGCATACATCCTTGTGCCAGTCTCTTGGCAGTCACTGTGTAAATATTATACATTCACATGACTGAAATTATATGACAGACAGTTTTTAGTAGTGCTGATTTTGCATTCCTCAAGTTACAGATCAACAGGATTACAAATGTGAAAGAACGTATTATTTAAATGCAGTGCAAAACAGGCACTAGCACACCTCCTTGTAATGGTTACAAATGACAAAGAGGAAATGGTACAACTCCTGCACTGAGTGTACAGTGATTTAAATTAATCCATGAAATGATTATTTTTAAGTCTCAAGAATGACCACTGATAGTGCGTAAAGCAATTTCAGTCTGGTGTTGGGAGAAAGGTTGCTTTTTCTGGCCTCTGCCAAAAAAAAGCAATTAATGAATGTGATTCTCATTTACCTGGAGAAATACAATTCAGCACAGTAATGAGTTTAAAGATGTATTTTGAAGATATTTATAAAGATGTAAATACTTACTTTGCTTACTCTGGTTATCAAATAGAAAAAGAGAGCTCTTCTCAAAACACCTTTTTCAAGGTTTTTGAGGACTATTTTTAAACTTTATTGCCAGAAGTAATTTACCATGAAGACCTAAGCATCACCAAGAGATGAATCTCCATTGTGATTGCTATGCATACCTTGTCATTTCCTCTGCATAGATGACTGATCTTCACTTCTTTCACCTTTTAACTTGGTTTCCCTCTAAGTTCATTCCTTCTGTTTCAAAAAAGAAACAAGAACAAATATTAAAATTGCTATGTTATCATTATGGGGGAAAAAAGTGAGAAACACATAGATACAAAATGCAGGCCTTCCAAAGTCTTTTCTGTAGGTGAAGAATGTACTTCAGTAGAAGGCCAGTGACCCACTTCAAACTTATTTTGAAAGCCCGAATTGAGGGCAACTGGGCCATGAATGGCACTTTTCAAACTTTACTCCTAAATATCAGCTTTACTTTCAGTCCTTTAAAATTACTCAACTGATTGGCAGCAGAAAACTTACGTTTTCTCAATACTAATCAACTAAGCATGGACATCAATACATCAGCTATATATTATTCATAAAATGTAGTATTCAGCAGTTTAGTCTCAGTAGCCAGTGATACTAACATTTTTTGATAATGCATTTGTGTCAGTCATGCCTTTGCCTATGCTTTGTAATCACAGTCAAGCATAGAAACCACTAATTGCATATAAAAATATACGGTGAAACAACATTTTCTGTTTTCTTCTATTGATCTAGTGATAGAACTGTGGAGAATGTGCAATAACACTTCAGATAAATTATTCTCGGTCATCCCAAATAAGTGATGCTATGACTGTTCTCTGTCTATGCATCAGGTTGCATGCTAAATCTATTAACTTCTTATTGCTTCTACCTCTCTTCAGCTATTTCTGCAGGTCTTTTTTTTCTTTTTCTTTAAGAAAGGTTACTTTTCTCCACCATGTCCTTAAAATTTCTAAATATGTAACAACCCATCAAATCTCCTTGGAATGTTGTTTTCCTCCAACAAAAGACACCTCCCATTTTGCTTTAGTGGTCAGAGACCAGCTCTTCTTCTTCTTCTCCTTTGGTGACATAATACTTTGCTCTCTATTTAAGTTACTCTGAAATGTGTCAGTACATCTGTGTACCATTCTGAACAGCTGAAAGAATTTATTTTAAACTGTCAGTCGGTTTATTAATAAAGAAAATAAATGCATGTGTATATTTTTCCTTAAAGTAGAATATAGGTACTGCACAAAAATGTACATGAAAATAATCTTTAGCCTCAGTCAGACATGGGAGCCCATTGGTAGAGAGAAGTCCAGACACAAGATGGGATAGAAACGCTACAGATAAAGAAACTTTTCAAACCTGACGGCCTTAAAGCTGTGTAAAGAATGTGTGTTGATACAGTGCCATATTGAGATTTTATAGACACAGTTTTCAGACTGTGCCATTATTATAGTAAGCTACAAACCTGCAGATGTTCAGACATGAAGAACTTTACTCAGTTGTGTCAGTGTTTTCATGACTGGGTCTTAAATTCCTTCTCCAGAGAGTTAATAAGAAAGCCCTCACTCTTAGATTTATCATAGAAGAGCAGCAGTTGCCAGATATATTTTGTTAAAACATAAGAATGCACAACAAGAAACACTACATAAAACCTGCATCCATTTTCTGAAATGTACTGTGCCCCTGCTTCAAGGACTTAAATACCGAATTAAAATTAAATGTGTTCATGTGTTGTTCTGAATTGGGACATCACTGAACATCAGACACATTGTTCCCCAAGCAACAAATACTACCTTCTTTAGTAAGAATGTATTCTAACATTGTGAGTAAAAGCAGAAAGAGAGGATAAACTGCAGAAGTGTGTTAACTATAGTATTTGAGACAGCAAAGTGATACAATCTGAGAGCCAGAGAACCAACAATAACGGACCTGTAGAACAGAGAGTAAAATTGTCCTTTGTACTTAATATCTACAGCCTAGGATAGTTAATCAAGTCTATATCTAGTTTTAGCCAAAGCCACAGAGCTGGTGGTTCTGCACTAATCCAATGCACCAAAAAAGGGTGCTAAAGATAACCTCACAGAGTAATGGCTGACAACTGAAATCAATGTACCTGTTTTAGCTTAACCTGATGATGTATTTTTGAAGGCCACTGGGACAAGGCACAATTTTACCATATTTTAGCTCATGATTTTTTAAATGTAATTCTTACACACGACAGTAGTGCAATGCAAAATGCCAAATCTTGTTGAACTGACACATAATGTCCATTAAAATGGAACAGCCCCAGTTCACTGCATAGCAATGCAAGCTGTTCACTTTATGGAAAGACAAATCCTTATAATTGATTAAAATCCCCCAAAACAACACAACTGATTCAAACCTCACTTCTGTTCTGTTTTTGGTTTGTTTTTTTTAAACCACTTGAACAATATCATGCAAATATTTTTTTGAGGACTTGCCACCAAGAGCAGTAGGTTTCAACCTACATTACCACTTAGCTGACTTACAGGAAGTGGGCCTCAGTTCTACATGAATTGTTTCCTCCATGAAGAAAAGTATTAGTGAGCTGTAATTTACAGTAAGTCTTAACTAGGCTATTGTGCTAATTTTAAAAAATTTTACAGGTTCTCCTTCTCCTCTCCTCCTCCCTGTATGGGTCAGACTGCTGACTAAACTTTTTTGAGGAGTTTTAACTTTTTTCCTCCCTGATATTGGAAGATCCATGTGTGTGCCACCTGACCCATGGACTAAAAATATTTGCTTTTCTTACCTGGAAAACTGAGATCTGAAACTAGCAGCAAACTCCTAAGAAGAATTATAAGCACTTGCTCTGAGTGCTTCTCTTTAAGGAATTGTTTCCTTTCAGAAACACACTCACAATACTAACATAGCTTATAGCAACTAGATTTGGATAACCTAGTATACCACATGAAACTTTCAAAGAGTCACTTCTCCCACTTCTTCCCACAGAAGAAGTCGTGCTCCAACTAACTACTACTAACAACACTAAAAAAAATCCTGAACTTACCCAACTAACAGCACTTAAGTAAAAGAATCAAGCACTTATTTCTGTTCCATGTGGACTAAAGCATCTGTTCATTGAGACATACTGTTAAAAAGCAACCAATTTCCTCCAGTGTCTCTCTGATTTGCTGCAGCACATCTCACAGCAGAGCTGCTGGCTACTGTTAGCCATCAGTGTTTAGTGCTAGGATTCATACCTTACTGAAAATTTCCATGGAAAAAGCTTTGGAAACAAAAATAGAACACAGACATTATCAACCGTGCATTGTGAAAACAATTATGAAAACTGTGAATGCAATAGCAGATGTGCCTGCTTACAGAAATTTCGCTCCACACATGGTGTAACAGGAGCCCCACAGCTCCCAGAAGGCAGACCCCTGGGCCCAGCCTGTGTGCAGCTGAGAGCACGTTGCCAGCCCCTGGGCAAGGGCCTCAGAACATCAGCACTTCGCAGCATCTCTGGACACACGTTGGGGAACACAACAGACTTTCCATGTGGGACATGTCAAGCAAATCTACTGCTCTTTTATGCAAAACATGGCAAGGGCCTTGGAAGAAGTCATGACACACGATTCCCAAGGCATTGGTCAGGAAAACCAAGCTAGGTAGCCAGAAAGTACACAGCATAGTGAGCATGCTGAGGTTTTGTTCCTGTGCTCAATCAGCAGTTGTATCTGGTACTGCTCTTGATTCTTCTTTTGCTTTTGACAAAGGTGATATGCAACTTTTGAGTCAGATCCATCTTCTAGAATGTGCTGAACAAATATTTCATAAAACAAAGAGTCTATCTTGAGTCATTTTCCTGTCTCATGATTTATTTGAACTCAGAGCCAAAACAGGTAAAAGCCCTAAGGAAGTGCTGTATCTTTCAAATAATCAAACTCGAAGAGGAGTTAAACTCTACACATGGACAGGAGTGTTGAGGTTTGGGAGGAAGGTGAGGAGCAGTGTTTTGCCAATCAAATAAAGATTTTCCAAACATACATCAATAAAATTTTCTGCATCAATACCTGAAAAAGGAGCAGGAATTAAAGAAATACACACTTAAAGAGGCTACTAATGAGGTTACTTCTGTATCACGAAGTCTGGATCAGCCAATGAATCTTTCAAACTATCTACCTTGAAAAAGAGCGTTTGGCAAAGTCCACTGATATCTGCCGCAACTTTATTTAGCCTTCTGCATTCCCGGGAGGTACTGCATACGAGTTGCTCTGCAGTACCACACTGGAGCAACTGCAGACAGGAGGGAATGCAGACAGACATGCAAAGTGTTTAAAATAGGAAACACAGGCTCTGTGCTGGGGGCTAGTATAACAGGTGTATATATACTGGGAGCTTGTATTAATGAGGCTTCTGTTACACATGTACAAGGCTGCCGGCAGCCTTTTCAGAAGCGGATGGGTATTTTGGTTAAAGTCAGACAGAGTAACCTCGTAGTAACCTCTAGTCTGGCTCACAGCCACCAGGGAGGACTCTGAAGGACTGTCCCTTGGTGCTGCATTGATTAGATTTCTTCCCATAATACATCCAGTGTTTTTGCTCAGTAAACCTTACTAACAATTGAATCAAGAATAAAGAGTGAGAGGGGAAATAAAAGCTGATCTCCATGTGAAAATGGGCCATAAAATTAACAAGGTTCTCAACATCAAGTAATTCTGTCTGCTCTATTGTGGCCTGAAAATCAGAGCCTGTATAATACGTAAGCAAGAAAGGAGAAAAAAAATAACAAGAAAAAAACCTCAGAATTTATCCAACATCAAGGTTAAACATTTAAACACACAAAACCTAAGAAAACTAAAAGCT
>NW_009954185.1:7227221-7239689 GCF_000747805.2 Chaetura pelagica | reverse complement strand
TTTCCCTACTAACATTTAAAATTTCCTTGTCCATGTATTGTACATGCATCATTTTTGGATACTAGTTATGTTGGCAAACACACATTTTCCACTATCTTTTATGGTGCTATGGAAATGTTAATATGCAAGTTACCTAATTTCCACGTCTTGCAGCATAGAAAACACCTTTACAAAAACTAAAAAAAAAAGTCACACACTCTTAAATAAAACGTGGATGATAAACTGGGACATAACAAGTCTGCAGTGGAGTAATTTTCCTAAGATCAATGTACTATAATCCCAGAGCACACTCTAACCTAGTTGCTGGATACTGAAAGTGGACCATTGTCAACTGGACTGTGTGGCTGATTTATTTGGGTGAAGGCAAAATGAGCCTGTCCAGTATGAGGCATTTTGAATTTACATTACTTTAATTACAACTGTAAACAAACGTTCACAGAAAATTTCCATGTGAATCAGAATTTGCAAATGCAAAGATTCAGCACAAAAGTCTCTCAGACCTGCCACATTCTTTAAGGACATTTCAGTCTTTCACCTTTTGCACCAGTGCTACTCTGCCTCCTCCAAAGATAGCAGATATTATCTATACAAAAGGTTGGGCTGGTAGAAAACCAGGAAGCTGCAATTTGGTAGTGGATTACCATTGGAAAAGACAACTGTAACACTGAATGTTCCAAATAAACAGCCCGTTCATTTAAGAAAGAAACACCACTTTGTATAAATAATGAATCATCTAAGCTCTGAATAACAATTATAACGTTCATCTACTTGGTAATTCATGTAAGAAAAACTATGATCTTACTAATGTAAACATAACCTACTACCAAGTATTAAAGTAGAAAGGATGAATAGCATTGTCATGACTTCAACTCTCCACAATGCATGACAAATGATCAACTAAGTATTTCACAGTATCTAAATTAAAATGGGAACAGAATACATAAGCTTGCTTTGATAAGGCATATGAGAATACGCAAATAATTCATTTATATCTTCTTTAGTAACACAAATGTGCTCAGAACAGTCTGTTATCCAAAGATGATCAATACAGATAGGAACACTGGTATAGCATGCAATGCAATTTTTAAAGGTTCATAACTGTGTCTGGATACCAGACTGGATTTTAAGTTTATCTACTCAAGGTACGCATGTTACCATAACTGGGATCTGATAAAGTAGAAGGGAAAAAAAGCTTCTTGCTACATGAAAACAGGTGTCTAATATCAAAAGGGAAATAATGGCAATCAACTTTAAATACTGGCATTTGCCTGAGATCTTCTCCCTGAGATCTTTTCAATTAATGACTCTGGCAAAGTAATGGCAAAGAACGAATAATCAGACAAAATATACACAACTAAGAAGTCATTACCACAAAAGACTAACGTAGATGAGGATGAATGTTAGCAAGCCTTTTTACTTCTGGAAACTTGGGCAGTGCCATTTTTACAATCTTGTTTAAAAAACAATCTGATAATTTCTGACCTTCTGACATTAAAAAGAATGAAAACTGGCCATTCACTTGGTACTAGCTTACATTCCTAACCATTGCTGATCTGTAAAGTCCTTTTGAGTGTCCAAACACTGTGCAAACCAATTGGTTGCAAACTACTTCCAAAAACTTGCAATCTACAGTCAGAGGAGAAAGGTCTTAGTTAAAAATAAAATGTAAAAAATCACTTACAAAATAAGCCCAAGCATTTTCATGAAAGAAAATGAGATTTTTCTTGGTGGTTCCTTATGTGTTTTGGAGCTTAAAACAATTGTGTGGTAAATACATGATACATTTTGCATGAATAACACTTCCAATATTCAAAAGCAACCAGTTTTTGAGTGCCATGCCCCTTCTATATACAACATCACCTTTTCAAAAAAGGCACAGAAAAAAAATCAGATGCTTGATATTCTCCACCATGATAGTGTGTCCCGTACCATTCAAACACTGCATGGAGCTGTAGGATGAATTCCAAAACATAACAACCTACTCTACTGTCTTTCATTTATACCACAGGTATGAAGTATGGTGAACTAAAACTATATATACTTACAAATTTATCTGACATATAAATGTGCAGTAAGTTTCAAAAGCATGAGTATCAACATCACTAAAAATATGCTGCTTCTGCAAACCTCTGAGAAAGGCAGTTTCATACAGAAACAGAGACTACAAAATTCTGCAGGGAATCGACACAGTTTTTCACCCTCTCCACTGCCCTTGTGTTTAGGGATACCCTAGGCCTTTCTCTGGCAACAACAGTCAACAGCCCTTCTTAAAATGATTGGAAAGCTTTGGACCTCAGCTGAGAGCTACTAATCCATTGAGTTGTGGATGCACTGTTCTTACATGTGCTCTGCTGGTGTAGTACATTGTGTCTGCTATTTTAAAACTGGAGTATTCTAACCAGCATTGTCCTGTGAAGTTCATTATATGCTCCCATGTGCCATAAGGATAACCAAAAGGGCAGTGCACATCCCACTTTCTTTTTAGTTTGTTCACTCCAAATACAGTTTGTGACATTAAATCAATGAGACTGAGGCAGGTCACAGGAGGTATGTGCAGACAAGTCACCCCCAAGCACGTCATCTACCACACAGAGAAGCCTCCTTTCTTCTTGGAGCATCTAGCAAGACTCTTATGGCTCACACGCAGTAATCTGATGTACAAGAGTTCAACTAAAAATAGATGGCAAACAAGTTCTGCCAAAAGAGGTGTTTGCGCTGGATCGTTCCACCAGCAAATGGTGCTTTCAAAAACTATGTGTGGAACCCCATATGGCTGCTTTCCAGATGTCAGCCATGCAGACACATCTCAAGGAAGAAGCAGAACATGCTTGCTCTTGCTGCCTATTAAAATGAAACACAAAACATGACCCCTCATTATTGTTACTTTAAAAAAAATCCTTTGAGATGTTGCCTAAGATATGGCTTATCAAAGCAGTAAACATGTTGAAGTCTTGCCATGAATGTTTGTATTCTACTTGCTGAGGCAGCTGTCCCTAGGAAGGATGTGTTTATACGTAAAAATCACAAAAATATGCCATTACAGTTATGAAAGCATAACACTAGGAAGTCCTGTCATAAGCTGCCCTGTAGTTTCAAGGTGGTTATTTTGAATTAATGGAAAAACACTTACTAATCCCCCAAGGAACCTAGATTTCAGACACTGCGTAAAAAATGCTCTTGTGTAATAGGAAAGTAAACCTTATTAACTCCTAGTTACACTTTCAGAGAGTTGACTGGAAATCCAGATGTCTTATGTCTGTAACCTATGATCTGAATCCAGATCATTTGTGCCTTTGTCTCCAACCTCACTTCAACTAAACTTGCTTTGCATAAAGTTATTTTTTTTGTTACACAAATACCTAATTTGCAGCGGCTACTGTTAAACTGGATGCAAAAATCTTTCAAAACTTCCCCCTTATTGTTGGGGCAACAAGGTTTGAAATTACTTAATAATTAATGTGAGAAAATTTGGGAAATTCTTGGTCCAATGCAATGGTCCTACCAGTTTGATGACTGAAAACACGACTGTTTTGTGTTGATCCTTTAAATAAAGCAAAGCCTTTGATCAATACAATGGGTGAAAGTCAAGTGTCAGAAAATGAGTGACCCAAGAAAAGGTTAATCCATGAGAAAATACACGTGGAAGTGAAAATGTAAGTAATATAGAGTTATGCTCTCTCTGTAGTTCAGTATTTGCTGGAATATGGTGCTCATACTTTTATATTTATGTTGTTCTAAAAAATGCCCCGCTTAATACACAGTTAACATGACATTTTTATCACTAACAACAGTGATGGGTATTATTGCAGCACATTGAAGAAACTTCAAAGTAATTTATAAGCACTTGTGATAAGGAAGTATTTATCCATATTTTGCAGGCAAAGAACACATGTATAAGACACTTCAAGGCTTTTGAGTAAATCACTGTGGCAGAGGCAGAAACTGAACTTGAATTACTTACCACATTTATTATATCTATATGAACCGTTTTCTGAAAGAGCATGGGAAGACTGTCCTGAGAAGGAAATGGAAAAAAACACAGTTTTCAGTGCAAACCTTTTAAAAGAAAGTCTAGCATCTGTATGCAACTCTTGCCTCAAAAGCCAAAAAGAAAACCCAACAAAATCCAAGAAGAAAACAGCACATGCTCTATTTCTAGGAAACATTAGTCAGACATGGCAATTTCCTTGTCCCTCCTTGCTCAGTCCACAACAGCAAGCCCCACCTGGCAATGGGTCTTCTTTGGAGGACTTCCTCCGTGTTATGAAGTTCCAGATTCTTCTTGCAGCTTTGAGATTTTTGTAGGGGTGATAAAGGAAGGAAGAACGACTCTCATTGAGCCAGCAATGTGCCCTTGTGGCCAAGAAGGCCAATGGCATCCTGGTGTGCATTAGAAAGGGTGTGGTTAGTAGGTCAAGAGAGGTTCTCCTCCCCCTCTATTCTGCATTGGTGAGGCCACATCTGGAGTACTGTGTCCAGTTCTGGGCCCCTCAGTTCAAGAAGGACAGGGAACTGCTTGAGAGAGTCTAGCACAGAGCTACGAAGATGATTAAGGGAGTGGAACATCTCCCTTATGAGGAAAGGCTGAGGGAGCTGGGTCTCTTTAGCTTGGAGAAAAGGAGACTGAGGGGTGACCTCATCAATGTTTACAAATATGTAAGGGGTGAGTGTCAGGGGGACGGAGTTAGGCTTTTCTCAGCGATGACCAGTGATAGGACAAGGGGTAATGGGTGTAAATTGGAGCATAGGAGGTTCAAGGTGAATATCCGAAAAAATTTTTTTACTGTAAGAGTGACAGAGCACTGGAACAGACTGCCCAGGGAGGTTGTGGAGTCTCCCTCACTGGAGACATTCAAAACCCACCTGGATGCGTTCCTGTGTGATGTACTCTAGGTGACCCTGCTCTGGCAGGGGGGTTGGACTAGATGATCTCTCAAGGTCCCTTCCAGCCCCTAAGATTCTATGATTCTATGATTCTCTACAGGATTTTCAGATGCTTTACTTTTACTGCCATACACACTGTTTTCTAGGTGTTTGGCACTAAGGGCACAATGTATTAAAATGATTGATTGATTGCATTTTAAAAATAGAAGTACAGTTCTGATACTGGGATTAACTATTATCATTAAGATATGGCAGAATTTTAAACAGCTTTGAAGCTGCACCCTACTGTGAACGTAAAGCATTCTTCCCCATCCCCCCTTGCCTTCGTTATAAACACAAATCAAGAGTTTTTCATAAAGGAAGCAGGTAAATGCCACTAACTTAACTCCTCACACAGTGAGTACTGCATCCATAGGACCATTGTAACAACTCCTGTTGTGCATTTTTAGTTTGTTTTCAAACAAATTAGTAGCCTCCCCCCCTTTTTTTCTGTACAACATCATATGTTGTTCTATGGGAGCAGCCTAACCATAGCTATTTTGAAGGTTCTTATTTTTAAATATTCTACATATTTCAGATCAAACCTTGGTTATTGAAGGGGCTGCAAATAATAATCAGGATAAATGGCGTAATGTGGTAGCCCAGTACGGTGCAAGTAGGTTCTGATTCAGAGCTGGGTGAGCGAATGCAGCTATGGGGAGACCCTGCCAGCAACACGTTCGTGCCAATAGAAAAGAACAGTTGATGGCATCTACCCAAGGTCAGCTCCTCAAATTCGGGAGCTGGTTTTCTTCCAGACACTGTAAAGTCGCTTGTTTAAATGCAGCCAGTCGGCAACAATTAAGCGTCTAAATAAAACATGCAGATTTTGTACTCCTTTTGAAATCTCCTCCGTGCCACGCTGTTTATTTTCTATTTCTCACAGTCTTCATTATCCAACAATCAGGCTACAAAATGGCGGTCAGAGTGAGGCAGACATTTTGTAACTGTCTCATTAAAAGCCTGACGGAACAATGAAAATGCACCGAATGAAAAGAAGCAACCCGAGGAGCCAAAAGGAGCACGGAGCATTGTGGCGACTGAGTTTTTAAGCAAATCCTTTATCTTCTTTTGTAGCAAAGTTAAAACAAAGCAGCACTGAGAAGCAACCTGATGGTATTTTCCCCCCCCGTGCAGGCAAAATAGAGCCTGGGAGGGCCCTTTTCAAATACTTTCACTTCGGCGAGTGCAGCCTGTCACCTATCTGAGCAAAGACTCTTCTGTGACCCAGTCTACTGTGTGCCATATGGACTCAAGACCACCCATTGACAGTGACTCAGTCGCTATAATCTTAACCACATTCTTCCCTTGAAAGTCCAGACACTAATGTTTTCTATTACAGCTCCAGGAACTTTAGAGTCTTCAGCACAGCTTTTAAAGCACTTGCAACAAAATAATCAAATGAACATTTAAAGAAAGGAGCCTACTTTTTTTTTCATTCAAACTTCACCATCTAATGTGAAAGAAGCTAGGGAGAGCAGAAGTAGAACAAAGTAATACTGTAGCTGATGAAAGCAAAAAACCCCAAGAATTAATAAGCATGTTCATTTTTTAAAACTGAGTACAACAGACTGCTCCTAGAAGTATTAGTAACTGATGTGTCCTAAGAAGTAAATCTTTAGAAAAAACTGCAAAGCACATCCTACTCATAAAAGATTTAGGCACCCGCCAAATTTCAGGTTTAAAGATTCAGACATTTTTACACTGCTCTCTGAGGAAAAAAAACCAAAACAAAACCAAAACAACAAACCTACAACAACTTTTAACACTGAAAAACTATGTTTCTGTTACCCTCCTATAAATAAAAAAACAGCGGAGGGAATTCTGCTTGTGTTTTTTTAATTATACAAATTGTCCAAAGAGGTTGGGCTAATTTTATATTTGAAAAGGGGGATCTAGGTGAAAAAAAACCCACCCTGGAATTATAGAATGGGGAAAAAAATATATATTCATTTTAATAGATCTCTGCTTTTGATGCACTTGTAATATAGAACTTAAATCAACAAACAGGTAAAGAGTAATTAGACAGGCATGCTGAAAACACAGGCATTACAAAGATACATTGATGACAGAAGAGATTAGGATAAAGCAATGCATCTCTGTTCCCACTTCTCCTTTTTTAGGAAGACTCACACTCTGGTGTGATGCTGCTATTTGATATTCAATTAATCAGGTCATGGAACAGGCAACTGAATGGGAAGAAATGGCTGGCACTCAAAAGCCAAAGTTAGGCAACCATTCCTGGAGTGCAGGTGGCACAGTGAATGAGCTACCTGGAAAAATAGCCTGGAGGAGCTTATTTTGAAACTTTATCTTTCAGTGGTAAATGGAAGAAAGCTGATGTGCCTGACTGTGTTGAAGGAAAACTGCTCTAAGGAGAGCAGGGTAAAATGTTGTCAGGGAAGGTAAGAATTTAGCCTGTAGTACACAACTGCGAAGCATTTGTCTGTAATTTGTCAGCTTTTACATGTGAGAAATGTCCAAGCTATACACTGACCATTCCTTTACAAGCAAGTAAGCAATACAGCAAGAGAAGGGTGATTATTAGTTGGGTTGCTTAGACCTGTAGTATATATAAAAGGACAAGAGGAGAATTATTGCCACAGCCTGTACCCTTGGCAGAACCAGAGCAGCCCGCGACAGGCACATGTGCGAAGCTGTTAACATATGGTGGAGGTCCCAGTCCAGACTGTGCTACAACAAGCCCTGAGAGAGACGCGCCTGAAGAGTCCAGCTGCTACACAACCTCCTCCAGCGCTGTCTCTTACAACACAATATAGCCCTCTGTGTTTTATGGGAGATGTGATTTCTCCAAGACGTATTTTGCAGCGTCCTGCATCTTTGCGGTGGGGCTAGCAATCTGCCACGCTGCTGTTGACAACAGGTGGGACAGCTCTTTCAAAACTTCAACAAACCTGCCAAAACCCAGATGCCTGGCAGGCTTACTACGTAGACAATATATTCAAAGGTTATGACCCAACTCTGAAACCACTGATTTAAAAGTAATGCTGATTACAGTTGTCCTTTGCTTTTGTTACAAAACCCCCAGATCACAGAAAGAATTCTGAGTTTTGTTACAAACCTGAAAACAGGCCAAAGCTCACGAAGAAGTTCCCTAAGGGCCGAGGTCCTTCAGAGTTAAGCTATCTCCAATCTGAGCTGGAAGAAAAAAAAGCTCTGAGTTAACACAAGGTTTCACACTGGAAGTGTGGGAAACTGGTGGTTTGACAAGATTTCCTTGCGAAGCCAGGTGAAGCTCAGTGGTTTCTGTGATATTTCACAAAGAGTGCCTGGGTGCCTTTGAACTTGAAACTCAAAGCAGAATCCAGCAGCTGCAAACTTCAACACAGCGAGACAAAGATTATGAAAAAAATGTTTGCACGAGCTCCTGGGAAGAATACATGGGAGTTTCACCTGCTGACATTTGAAAAAGCAAAATTCTACACACCCTACTGTTCAGCTTCAATTTAAGTAAAAACATTAGGGAGGTATGTTTGAGGCACAGCTGCACTACACTTTTGACTTAGGTAAGTGAGGTACTTAGGTAAGTGGGTGGACTGCAGAGTCCTTGTTAATGTCACTGCCCACTGCAGTTTTTGCAACTACTCACACTGATTTCTAGAAGTTATGCAGAGCCATCCCCACAGGCTGTATCACAGCCCCTTTTCTAGAACCACCAAAGCTACCAAGGCTTAACTTTTGACAATCAGGAGGTAATGAAAGAGAAGTTGATTCTAGCCCTTAAATTTGGAGGATCGGAATAAAAAAGACAAAACAATCACATAGGTTTAAGTTTTGAAGCATATTTTTTCTTCAAATAGCACTTTTTTCAGTCATTTCCTTTACAACTGCTAGCTTTCAAGCCTGAGGAAACACTAAATGGCTTGGAGTTGATTCCATGAGGGCTATTATATTAGTTCACGACAGTGAATCTCTGTGCTAGTTGGTGTCTGTTAGCTAGCTGATGCAGAACACTGTGAGCAGCCTCAGTCTTCTCGTCACAATACAGGGCAGCTTGTAAGCAAGAGAGGGAAACCAGGGTGAAAGAATACCATTTGCATGGGCACCACTGGTCTACAGCCACATAACGTATCAGCTTTGGTTTGCTGTACGTTAGAATGGTAAAAATTGTATCCCGTAGGGAATTTACAAAACTTTGTCTTTTGAAAGGGCTTTTCTTACTAGCACTGAAAACAGGAGGGTCTGCACACAGTGCATGGAGTTGTAAGGGAGAAAGTGAAAATTAATGTAGGCATGTAGAAAACAAAGAAGAGGAAAGGACTGTAAGCAGAAAAAAGAGAAAGGTAAAATAGGAAAGGGTAAGTCAGATGATAACAGACAGATGAGAAAAAAGATTTTAAAACAACGGTAAAAACTGGGAGAAAGGTTTAGAAATCATATGGAAAATCAGGTAAAAGGAATGAAAAAGACTAAGCGTGCTAATTATGGCATGTTTCTTTCACATGTTTTTTCTTAACTGCAGTAAACTTTTTGAGCAGTAAAGAAACATTAGTATAATTTAAATTGTATTCTGCTGTTAAATCACTAGAGAAAGAAAAAAAAATCCTGAATTTTGTCAGACCAATTTTGGTCTTTGGGGTTCCACTTCTTTGGTGAACTATTTCTTAAGCATTTGTAAATGTTGGAAGTGATATGTTGATCCTAGCATGACACCCTCTGTGCCCCCAAGTCTCCAATTATCCTTCAACACAGCAAAGGTGTAAGAAAAGTAACAATTTGTAATCAATAGTTAATCAGATCACATCAGGATCACTGCAATATTCTCCCTAGTGTTGTAGGTTCTGCCTATCTGACTGAATTAAGTTTTGGAAAAGAAGAGCAGAAAAATAATTTGTGAATAATTCCAAAGAATCACATCTGGCTTTTTATTATACAGTTCTGCATCCATTTTTTACAAATCTATTTCCTAATGGGGGAGCTTTAAAATTAAATAGGCAAGAGAGAGTCAAACTGATAAAGCTGTGAGCATACAAGTGCTGTGATTTTTGACTGTGAACCTGGATAATACCAGAGTTGTAAAAATTATCTGCAATAAAATGAACTAGAACAACAAGAACCCCCAGAGTGCTTTCTTGTTAGCTTAAGAAGAACTAGATTTACCATTATGACCTAATGTATCTCTCCATATACATTCCCCTTCTCTTCATCATTTATGTAACACTAGTTGCCGTGACAACTAAAAGAATTGTTTTAATAACGCAGTGTCCCCCTGTATTTTAAATACTGCAGGTTTCTGAGACAAAGAAACTTACCCACAACTCCAAAATAATATGACACAAAAAGAAGCCAAGGGAAAAAAAAAAAAGGAGAACCCTGCACACCAAATTAATTTTATATGAAAGTGGTATTTCTGGTCCACAATTCCAAGCACAAGTTTATGGCTTGTTATATGCTTTATTACCAATAGATACCTCTCACACCCATAACTTCCTTCTGTGTCCCCACAGCAAACCCATCAAAACCTGTGTCCCTCAATTGGACTTCAACAAAACAAACATAACACAATGCACACTGCAAGTACTGCAAGGCTACAGTCTTCAATGCTAAGAACTCTATATCTACTGAGACCAAGGCATCACTGAAAATCTGATGTGAGGTAGTGATGAAAGGCTTATTAAGTGCCAAGGGAGAGTAGGTCCTGTTCATCTGAGCAGAGTCTTCAAACAGGATTACAAAGATGGCCCAAAGGAGGTATGTCTTTGTAGGATCAGGCCCTTGCAGTGTAAGTAGCAATCCTAAAGTCTATTCTTAATTACAGAGACACGAAGTGTACTGGTCAGCATAAATAACCAGAGCGTGGTAGAAAATTAAGGGAAAGAAAATGTGAACATCTTGGACCACTGGCGTGAAATGCTAACTCTGAATTCTCCCTACATGTTGGTGTTCTTCAGACAGGGATTTCTGTGTGCTTTGTGCTGGCCTGGAATGACTTTGACCTATTCCACAAAGTTTTCCAGACTGTGAATAGTTAAGAGAAAATGTACAAAAGAGAACAATCACACAGTGTTAAGGGAGATGAAATGAAATATCCCAACAGACATTCCTGTTCATATGACATTCTGGTCAACAGGCTTCCTCAGATACTACAGTGATAACAATACAATTAGTTTCATTATTAATGCTAATTCAATGGGAATTTATTGGAATAAATAGTTCAAATTAGCAATTTATTTTAGGATTCTAGGCTGGTAGCAGTAACATCTGTCTCTCTGTAAAGCAACGACAGACAGCTTAAACTTCAGGTTTGCCTCCTCTCCAACATTAGGCATCACATTACTAACCCAGAGCTAGGTAATAATTCTCCTGTCAACCTTAATTAGTTTTCAGCTACCTAAGCACGCTTCAAACTAACAAGCACAGGTAGTATTAGCAGTGTAGCCATTGCAGCATGGCATACACAAGGGACTGGTTTATCTGCCTTAGAAGCTGGTCTCTTGTACTGCCACATCCAGGCAGCACCTGGGACCCAGACTGGTCAGCGAGAAGCTGGTTTGGCTGAGTGCTGCTAAGAGGCAGTTCCGGCATGGGCTTCAACTTTGTTCTTGTCTGTGTGACACCAAAAAAACAGTGCTTGGACTACAAGGATGATTTCGTTGGCAGCACAGCATGACTGGATTGGCAGCTGATGCACTGTGTTAACTCAGGTTTGAAGACTCTTGCCACTTCTCTTTTGCATTACCAATTTCAGTATCAGTAGCACTTGCTCTTCAAAGCAGGCTCCCAAAGGACTAGCTGACTCAAGTGGAAAGCATCACTCCACACAGCTGTAGAGCTTTTTGTGGGTGAATGAAGCTAACATCCCAGTAACACCCGAGTTGGGTCTGTAGTTAACACTTCATTGAAGGCAGATCTTTATTTTACACATGCACACTCAGGGTTTATAAGATTTTTATGCTCTTTTTTCTCCCATAAAGTATTTATTTTCTGAAATACTTTTAGAACTGTGAAATTAACACCATGTTTCTGATTTTACATGGGAGGCTGCTTTTTGAAGATATTTTAAACCATAAATTCTGCACAACTAGTCCATTTTATTTTTTTTTATTTTTTAAAAACTTCCTTTTGCCACATAAAATATTTCTGTGTAAGAATCACATACAGATTACCTAGTTTAGAATCATTGTTTACAGGAGATTTATGTTAAAAGTTTCCATTTTTTATTCCTTTGCAACTGTGAAAGAGTTAATCTCACATCTTAATGGGAGTTTGCCCATATTAAGAAAGCATTAAAGCAAGCCAAAAACAATAAGCTAAGTGAAGGCCATTCTTTTGCCTTTTGTCAATATTTTCATTGCGACAAATAGATCAAACACGAGATATTTTTTAAGGCTTTTATTTTTCCCTCTTTGTAAATCATAAATGCTTTGGTATATTTAATTTCAAAATGAGTTCCCTGTGGATTAGGCTAACATGATGGATTAAAAAAAACCTTCCCAAACCGTGCAATATCTTAGATGGAAAATTACACAAAATGTTCTTTTGCTGTTTCCCCCTGCTCATTTTCTGGCTGTTCCTCTTTTCCCT
>NW_009954185.1:7191381-7227012 GCF_000747805.2 Chaetura pelagica | reverse complement strand
TCCCTACACCTAAAGACCAAGCTGTCTGAGTTAACCAACAAAGTTTCACAGTCCTATTCTGAGACATCAAAACACTCCAACACATATTTTTCTAAATAAATTAATGATTTTAGAACATATTCAGACGAAGATACTCAAGTCCCTAAATATTTGCTACACCATAGATAAACAGCTGGCAAATTAAAGTGGGAAGAGGTAGAAAATTCTCTCCTGCAATATGAACTTAGTCCTGGAAAAGCTGAAGGAATATTCACATTTTGTGTCAATCTGTGCAGACGCTACTTGGTGTCTGTTTGTGGGAGAAGGATTTGAAATGTGTTTGAAGACCCAATAGACTGTTAGTCTTGAACCTGTACCAGTTTTAAACCTTCACAAGCAAAATCAGAAGACACTTCTACCCAGTGAGAGGTTATTTGTGAGTCGCAACTATCTTTTCTATGCAAGGCCATTGGCCAGACTCTAAAATTCCTCTGCAATACGTGCTTGTCAGAGACAACTTAAGTTTTTGGACTTGAATGTTCCCTCTCCTACCCTTCTGTCCTTACTGGCTATATACGACCAAAAGTTACTCAATGAAATGTAGAGTATAGCTGTTAACAACCACTTTAACATACAGACGCTCTGCTTCCATTAACATAATAGGTGGGGGCTTGGTTCCAACCCCTATTAAATCTGTTTGATGGCAAGTTCTTTTCCTGGAAAAAGCTTTTGCATAAACAGTGAACTCTGGTTCAGCTGTGGACCGATGTGAAGGCAGCAGTGGCAGTGGTGGCAATGAGACAGCCTATGGATGGGTTTATACTTTGGCCAGAATGCATACGGGAGGTCCAGGCTGGACAGACTCCTCCTTCACGCAGCTGAGTCAGAGAATGGAGTCTTAAAACTGGGAGCAGAAGTGACAGAACAAGCTTTCTGTTTGATAAATCAACTCTTCCAGCTGGCCCCAGGCAGCTGCAATGTCTACCAGCACAAAAAGAGCCCATCAGGAGAACACTGCAAAATCAGCCTCAGATCACCACTTCCTTAGGTGTTTGGTGCTCTGCCTGGCCCTCATCCAAAGTCAAAGTATCCCCTCTAAAAATTTTGCAACAGTGGTAAAAGTAGTGACAAATTACTTACAAATGGCATCCTAAGTTTTAACATATTTCTTTGGAGAGAGAGGCAGGCAAGCAGTGTGAACACAAAATAACGACAGTTAGCCCTCAGAGAAACAAGAAGTCCCAGTTGCAGCTCCAAAAGATTATGGATTTCAGCTTTAGCATGGACACAGTTTGGGTTGCTTACCATGTATTTGAAACAATTGAAGTGGCTTTTTTCTGTGTTTATTTTGGAGCCAGCTATTTTTAAGGTCACAGTCTTTGCTAAGGGAGGAAACTGTGCCTCTAGGGTATTGGGAATTAAACAGAGGAAAGAAAAAGGCACAACAGAGAAAGTAGCTGCCTTACAGGGAGAACTCAAATGTTTTGTTTCCTTCCCTGTTCAGTCTGCAGTCAAAAAAAGAACTTCACAGTAAACATTAACTCATGGTTTTTTAAAAAAAACAAATGCAATTCTGAATTTCACATTAATTCTTTTTTAACTTTCCCCTCCGGAATGCCTTCTGATGAAATGCAATACAAAGGGACATTACCATTGTCAATCAGCTTTTACAGCTTTGGAGGTCAGGCTTACCCCTCTCCTGTCTGTGGTGACTTACGTCATGGGACCTATGTCAAGCCAAATATTTAGTGCAGGCAGTGTTCCGACTTGGAGATGAGGAGGTGTGGGGAAGGCAGCAAATAATTTGAGAGCCTTGGAAAAGCGAATGGAGACAGAAATCAGCTACTGCAGAGGGCATATACTATGCTGAGACCACAGATTTCTGTGCCAGGAATCAGAGGAAACCAGGGAAGGGATGGTGGAGAAAAGGACAGGAGTGAGCAAGGAGACAGGCTGTGAAGACAATCAAGGAAATTCCACCACAGGGAAGTGCAGCACCTACTCCTGTCAGCCTATGGCCTGCTCTGTTGCTGCTTGAGGAGATCAGGCAAGATGTTACCACAGCAAAACTACACTCCATAACTGACAAAAGGAATTCCCGTTAGAGTCATAGGTGTTAAATAATGCAAAGAAGGATCAAACCCAGCAGTTATAGGAAAAGAGGCTTCTTTCGTAACTTAATTGCTCATTTGTAAAATACCAGTGTTACTTATTTAACAAACTATGACCTTTCTTGATGCACTGGTAACGTAAAGGCTCCTATGTGGGTGTCAGAACATCATGATAATAAAACACTAATACCTTAGATCAGGCACTTCCCAGTCCATTTTGCTGGGATAGCACCCCTACAGAAACAGAGCTATATTGTACACCACTGAGCTGTTTCCAGTTCTGTCCCAGGTGCTGCATTTTCAGAAGAGAAATGCATTTGGATGCATATTTTTAGATGTTTTTTTCTGATGCATGTACCATGAGAAATAGACCAAGACTTTGAGAACCCCTCCTTTTAGCCAGCCTCTGGTCTTCTTGTCATCTCCCAGATTATGGCAGATATCAGGCATATTCCTCCAAGTGTAGAGTCAAGAATCGTTATTTTTAGGGGCAAAAGATGTTTTCAGTGGCTCTAATTAAACAGATAAAACATGTACAGGCAGAGAACACCATGAATACACTAGTCCAGAGGACATGCAATGCCTGTTAGAATTGGTTAGGGGACAGTGTGACCAGAACAACATCAAGAAGGCTGGAGAGTGAAGGAAGACACTTCCATGCCTAACATGGAATAGTGTAACACTAGACATAATCTGTTCCTTAATTACAAAGTTGTCAGTGGTAAGATACAATGATTAAAGGAAAGTCTCTGGTCTCTAGTTATTACTTGAGTCTAATTGGGATAAAGAACACCAAGAAAGTGCAGAAGTTATTGAAAAAGCAGATTAGAGGAAACTCTGGGAGAAAAAAAAAGCACAGGAGGTAGATAAAGGAGTTCTACAGAGTGGAAAAATAAGGAAGCATTTATCCAAATTATTCTTAGTGTTATTTTGCTTCAGAAAGCGTGCTCTGTCTCACATCCAGGCATTAGAGTAAGAAGGCATCTTTTTTTTTTCAATTAGGATTCTCAAACTTGTGACAATAAAAATGGACAGAAGTCTGTGACAAATTAAAATTATCTTCAGAAATTGTTTTGCAGGTGTATATGCAATTTATCTTTAGGTGATCTTTATGTGTTCATACACAGCCTGGCATACCTGTACCTTATGTACCAGTGACATGAAAGAGCAACACAGCTTTTTCTTTTAATCACCTGCCTACATATCTGTATTATACAACAAAGTAAGTACGTCAAAATACAAATCAGAACTGATTACTACTGGAGTGAAGGGACACTCTGTGACCTCTCAATCCTATTTAAAGACATTAGTAGGCTTTTATAAAGTCAAGCAATATTTTGAGCTATATTAGCACAACTGTGCATGCTAGAATGAGAGCTTTAGTAAATTTAAGAATTAATAGTATTAAAAACATATACATGGTTACCACATTAATAACCAAGATTTAATAATTCAATAAGGTGATTAAAAGCCTGTAAAGCATATTTAGATAGTGAATACACAAGATTCAGGTGAGTGCTGGGATCTGTTTTATTTAAACTCTGCTGTAATCAACACACAGTTTGGAAGGCAATGAGAAACTCTGCAAGCAGATGATGTTATTCAATGGAGTATGAATACGAGAATATTCCTTCTGACACACTGAGGGAATGCAGGCTTACCAATAAATATGTTCCACCTGAAACATGTGAATAATTAACTCTGAAAGACCGTGGAAGCTTCACAGATAGGAAGAGCACTATGTTACACTTAACCAAAACCAGGGGATGAGGTGCAACGGATTCAAACTCAAGCACAGGAAGCTCCACCTCAACATGAGGAAGAACTTCTTTACTGTGAGGGTTACGGAGCACTGGAACAGGCTCCCTAGAAAGGTTGTGGAGTCTTCTCTGGAGACTTTCAAGACCTGTCTGGATGCCTTTCTGAGTGAGCTGCCCTAGTTTTGGTCCTGCTCTGGTAGGGGGATTGGACTTGATGATCTTCAGAGGCCTCTTCCAACCCCTAACATTCTGTAATTCTTTGAAAACCAGAATGCAGTGCTGAGGGGCTGCAAAGTTTTCCAGAAGTTTAGGCTGTGGCAGGATGTTCTAACTAAGCTTACCTTGCAGGAAGGTACTGGTTTTGATTCACTAGCCTTCTGAAAGAATAAACACTTTCCAAAATGTGAACAGCCTATTGTGTTTTAGCAATGTTTCTTAAATGTGTACTTAAAAGTGAACTACAAAAGAGCAGAAAAAAAAAAAGTTCAAATGAAAGATCACTTTCACAACTTCTTAAGGCACATTAGGTGACTTACCAAATACTTCTTTTTTGAGTCATGCTACTTCTACGTCTCCTTTGTTTGTATTGACATTATATCTGGAGCAGACAACAGTAAGTAGACTCTGGTTTGCATGTTACCAGTGAATCTGAAATAAAGAAAAAAAATATTTTCAGAATTACTTTAGTTCTTCATGCCTGAAGAAACACAGGCACTGTCAAACTTCAGTACCAACATACCTGAAAATCCCACTGAGCTGTCAAACACAACACTCCAGCTCATCAGAGCCACTACCAAATGATTCCACACAAGATGCATCTAAGTGAGAGCAATTTAAAAATAAGCTTCTTACCCACAGCACTTATTGCTCAGCTGATGTCCAAGAGTAAGTCTGAAGTTAACTTGATTTTTTTTCTTAGGTCTGTTTTCCGTGGCATGCTGTTCAAAATATGACCATTGCTTAAACAAACTGGAAAATTTTCTATTTCTGAGTCTCAGATTGTCACCGCGACTGTTTCAAAACCTCTCCCTTATGGATGAATGCCACATCTGTATTTATGAACAGCACAGCTCATGCACTTTCATAATGATTGGAATACTTTAATAAAAGCAAAAAGCTTTAGCTTTTTGTAGATGAATCTGGTCAATGTGCAAGGCAGCAACCCAAATTACCAATCTAATTAATCTCCATGGCCTTGATTTTATACATTAATAATCTGATCACTATTTTTATCAGTATCAAGCAAGAGTCCCTAGACCATGGTAACAGAATAATGAATCCCTGCCACTGCATGGCAACATGAGAACGTATAGAAAGAATACAGCATTCTGATGAGCTCTGCAACAGTTATGTAACTTGCACTTTCTGGTTTTAAACTGTTTTCTTGGTTGCCAAAACATCCAGAAAAAGTATGTGAAGCAAAGAAATCCCGATGCATTGAATATGAGAAAATAACTTGTGGAAAAAATTATCTGCCTTTTGCACTATGCTTTTTTGTCTAGGAACAATCCCAAATTCACCCTGGGGACTGATCAAGGGTTCTACCAGAACTGTTCAGTGCACTCAACATGACATCACTGAGCTGCAAAATCCAATAATGGAGATAATAATGTTTACTATGTTGGTAATTACTCCAAGCATCCTGGTACCAGAAGCAAAAATACAGGAAATTAGGACCACTCTTGTTAAATAGGACACGTTATAATAATGGTCTTTTCTGTAATCCTCAAGTCTGTAAACTTGTTAAGGAAAAAAAACTCCAAAACCTTGCTTTAAGCAAGACCTCATGCCAAAATCTATCTTGAAAAATTTTAACCATCTTCTGTACAGATTAAGTATAACTTCCCTTTTTCAGTGGCTGAACTCTAACTTTACACCTCTTCAGAACGTTATGTAGAAATGCATTTTGTCACTTCTCCTGTGCAAGAGCCATGTAAAAATCTGCTGCAAACACAAGCAGCAGCAGATCCAACAGTGAAAAAGCCTGTAAATGTCATTGGCAAAATATCTTCTAATTAAGAAGGAAAGCACACCCATGATGGGATATGATTTGTATTTTATTGCTTTTAAAAGTTCTCAACTTAACAATTCCATGTAATGATATGCCTACCATTTTGGTAAGGAAGCACAGCTTTTTAGCATATCATCAGCCAGAACTAGTTGCTGCATTATTCACATATTCTTTCACCTTTCCCAAGGTATGGCTCATTAAAAAGAAGTTTTGATGGGGCTTGCTATCTTGAAGAAAAAGGTTTAAATAACATTACAGCAAATAAATGTAACATTTCTCATGCTTCTGCATTTCTAAAAACATGAAGTAGTATTAATAAAATACTCTTATAATAGCAGCTGCTGTAATTATTCACCAAAATACGAGAAAAAAGATACGTTCTGATACAGCCTAAAGTACATCAAACCCATTCACAATTAGCCTGATTGTGTCCTTCAAGTCAAAGGAAGTAAACCAGGAGGCTGAGTTCTAAAGTATACAGTTTTCATTTAACACCAACTGCCACAGCTACTGAAGAGGCCCAAAGTTTGTTACTCCTCAAAGCACTGCACTGAAAAAGCACATATGAATTAACGAATGAAAGGTATGTGTGTCTAACTAGGCTTGTTCCCATGCAGAGACAGATCAGTATATTCCTCGCCTGGCCTCTGATAAGTTACCTGTGCACAGTTAAGGTTTGGCTTTACTGTGATTTTATATTTAAGGGAGGAGCAGTGTTTAGTCTTGCTAATGACATTTTACAGAAACTGCTTTTGATACATTCTTTCCCTCCCCCAAATTATTTTTATCATAATCTGTACAAATTAGGCTCTCAAGAATAGCTTTTTTTCTTACACATACGATGTCAAATTAAACACACCAAAACCTAATACACTTTCATTTCTTCACAGATTGTTTTCTACAATGGATATATAACTATATTTGTAAACCTATACCGCAAGCATTACTCTATTACTTTAAATAACAGATAATATTTTTAAATATAATGTAAGATAAAATAAATAACAACTTTCTAAATTATAAATAATAAATTAAAAAGAAAACCAATACTTAGCTTTCACTGTCAAACCTATCACTTCAAACTGTTCTACTTCTATAAGGAAATTAAAGTTTTATGCTGCCAGTACTGAAAATCCAATACAAGCCTGATCCTTTGCACATAAAATGCCTAGTGTTTGCTCCAGGCTCTCAAAGCCTGCTATGTTCTGGTTATCTCCTTCACATGCTGTATGTGTCCTAAAACATTCCCAAGAAAAGGCAATGCCAGCACTTACATTGTATTTCATATGTCTGCAAACAGCAAGTGCTAATTTCACAGATTAAACAGGTTTTCTACAACTAACCACAATCTATGTATTGCCACTAGGGATCTCCTTCTGCTTTAATCTCTCCAGAGTTTTTACTATATCATTCTCCATTGTAGCCAATGTCCACTTATCTATGCACATATGTACCCATAAAATAATATGCTTTATGCTTTTATCCTCTGAAATATGAATTAAACAATTGTCTTTGCTGACAGCCTCCTCTTTTGTCTGTGCACTACCAGCAAAAGAATAACAATGCTCAATGGATTTCAATCAAGAATTAACATGAGGAATGAAAAATATTTTATGTAGTTCCCTTTCGTCACATGCACAACTAAATCAGGCGTGTCTTCTCAGTATTCGTGCAGATAGACACTGTTTTCTTACAGTTACAAATAATCACTGAGATTATCATCACAGAAAGAAGTTAGCAGGGAACAAACACATAAAAAGCTTTTCTGTTTTTGTTTATTTATACACTATTTAACAGCACTTTTTCCAATCGTAAGTCAACCAGTTAGACATTGCTGAAAGAAACGTTGTCCAACAACAGCAGGAAAAGAAAAGAAGCCCTGGAATTATTTTCTCAAAGAAACTAAAAGCAAACCAAAGCGTAGCACAATATTCATATGACATTATATTAGAAATTAGAAACCAAATTTTACCAGCCAGGGTGGAAAAATGGCAAACTAAGCATATCCCTTTAGCTATCCCATTTTCTTAATTCTTCACTAGTACATGTACCTACAAAAGACTTCAGCTGAATTCCAGTTTAATCTCTCCCTAGATTATCCTGGAGACATTCTATTTAAATATGTTCTCATTTTCTTCATGTCTTGTTATGTGTTTCTTTCCTACAAGTGCAGTGTGTTGTCCTGAGAGGGTAATACACATAACATTTAACATATAATTGTAGAATAATAGTAGCATTTATCAACTCTGAATTCCACTGACACGAATAATTCTCACAGAATATACCCACATAACTGAGGCCACAAGCTCTGGGACTCCAAAATGCTGCAAACCATTTTTAGCTTCAGCAGCAGGGAAGGAGGGAAGACAAGAGAAGTCAATTTGCAGAAAGACCAGGGACTAAACTAAGTCTCTGTCCTGATTTGGAAACTTGACCTTAGAACTCTCTCAAAAATACAGTGTTTTTGTAATCACAAGGAAGCAAGAAAAACAAAATATTAATAAAACATAATGAGTTTCCCTTTCAACGGCATCTATGTTTTCAGTTGCAGTTTTGCACTAAGCATTCACTAATTCAAGAGCAAAAACAATGAAAGAACCACAGTCTTTAATTTCCATTTTCTTTGTCTACTAGTTGATAAAAATATCCTCCAAGTAGACAGTTACTAGATACTAACAGACCTGTATCTAGCTCCAAGGATGTAGATTAAACTTGTAAGTTAAATGATGTACCAAGCAACATGTACTGCTAATGTAGGTATAACCTTAAAAAACATAAATTCTGTCTGAAATCCAGAAGAATTGTTTACAAAAATATCACTATTTTTTATTTTTACTAACTAATGACACATACAAAACTTTCACCTGAAATACTGCTGCATTTTCCAGAATCCCACACTGAATTAGGTGGCTGCTTTATTACTTGCATTCTAACTAACACTAGTTCAGCAAGTGTCACTGGAGTAGCACAATACAAATGGAAATTTTATCCTCACCTCTATTAAATTGTACTCCTGCCCTGAAAAGCAGAATGCCTGTGATGAATTCAATGCATTTTGTACCTTTCACCAGTAACACAATTTGGGAATGCCCTGAGAAGGCTGGGCATATGACTAAAGTTATGTATGTGAGTGGTTTCTCCACATCTCAAGAGAAGCCTGTGCTGATCAGTCATCAAAAAACTACTGAGGCCTAGCTAAGAGAAAAACAAATATCTTTGCAATGAATATATCCTTTGCCCAAATCCAGTTTCCACTTCCATCACCAGAAAAAGGTAGCTGTGGTGGTCTACATGCTGGTCTGTGGTAACTTCTAGAAAACCACATCCACTTCGCCTCTGTTTCTCCCCAAGGCTGCAGATTATCAGCACTCTGCTTCAAAAGCTGGCTGCCCCAGGACCTGCAGCTCAAAACCTGCCCTGCGTGGCTTAAGAAGGACACAGGAATGAATTCGATGACAGGTGGCTCAGAGTTCAAGTTCAAGTTCAGACATGCTGGACAGAAATCAAATCTTTCTAAAGACCTAAGAGGATCTAAATATCCACTCTTCTTTCAGAATTTGTTTATCAGTCACAAACCTATGAAGTATGAAAACCACTCCCATACGCAAAAGCTAATCCACTGGCATGTGCAATAGGACACTCAGGTTTGCTCACTTCATACTTTCAGGATAAACATCTTACTTGAGCCCTGACACCAACAAAAGGACTTTAGAATGCCTTCCTATACTTGGATGCATATTTTCTTCAACAGTAGTATGTTAATCCAGAACAGTGCAACAAGAATGAACATCTGAAAAAAGTATGGCTATGTGAAAACAGCATGCCTGCATATTACACATTTTTATTTTGTATTTTTCATTTGAAATATCAAAGCAGAAAGAAGTTTAAGTTACGAAGGCTATAGGTTTAAATTCATTAAACTTGTACGTTTGTTTATCTAAGCAGAGAAAAATCAGAAAACTGAAAAATAACTCAAAAACATCTTCAGTGATCAAAATGAAGTAACTGACATTAAACACGGAAGGGAAATTTGTGTTTTGTTTTAATATGCAATTTTAATGCAACACCTACTTAGGCTGGTATTTGAGAGTTCACATAAATCTGTTAACATTCTAAATTGCATCTTTACTGAACTGTACATAATCGCATTTATTATTTTTATAATTTTCACTGAAACAGAAAGCTATTAAACATGTACTTAATTTCAGTACCTTAAAGCAACAGCAGAGGTGTACCTTTGCCTGTATTCTATGTCCATCTTCACTGTGCCCAGTACTATTTTCAACTGCAAATGATTCCTTAAGCTACAAATGCCCAGTAAGGTACATAACAGGCTGCATGATTTGAAATGGCCTCCGGAAGGAGGATGCAAAATCTGAACTGTCACCTCCAACTCTGTTTCTCAGTGACACGGAGGCAGAGTTCCACAAATAGCTGGGAAGTTATATTAAGAGGTTGTGTGATGTCCTGCCAGGTTCTTTACTAGGCTTCTAGAGTACAAAGGTCATGTTTTATTTATTTATAGAGAAGGAGGATACCGTACAAACCAAATGAGGTTTAGAAATCTTGTACTCCTAACCTAAATGAACACAGTGATTCTGTGAAATAATGCAATGTACATCACATGTTGAGAAATGGCATTAAAGCATACCTACAATTAAAAGGTGTCCTCTTTAGCTACTATGTGGTCTTGATTCAAGAAGAAAATCAAGACGTGCTTAAATCTTGTTCAGCTGGGATAGAGATTACCTGGTTTCATGGTTTTAAAAAAACTAGTTACAATAGTTAGACTGAGAAATACCAAGATGAAAATTCCTCTTACTACATGTTTGTAGAGCATGTAGCACAGCTGTATCTTTTTTTCTATACACATAAAATTACTTTATCTTCTGCATTTGTGTAGCACATTGTATGAGATGCTGTAAGTATAACCACTATGAGACCATCCTCCTCAGCCATAACATATACCACTTTATCATAAAGAGGTTGGTTAAGATTTGATTTCCAACCCACAGTTCTGCCACCTAGTAGGTGCAGTCGCTTGGTCAAGCCACTCTTGCCTTGCTGCTGCTCTCCTGGAAACAGGTAGTAGTGTTAATGTTTGCCAGACAGCTGTTGTGTGGCTTAATTATCTCCACAAAGGGAAATACAATTTTTGCAAATTGTTGTTCAAGGACTTGAAATGCATGCATGCCATGTCTGTCAGTAATATCAGCAAATCAATCAGTATTTTGAGTACACACAAATGCAGGCTTTTCTCTAAAAATAAACACCTTATCCCCCTTTTCAGTTGAAGAAAAGACTTCAAGTAGTCTTCAGCCCTGTAGTGACCCTGCTTCCCTCACACTCTTCATTTATTAACAGCCTGGAAAACTAAAGCATATTGTGCCTTTCCCTCTAGACAGTTTTCATTTTAACATTATTGGTTTTCAAACTTGGCAGAGCATTTAATAAGACATAACAGGAAAGTTGAATGTCAGTCCCAAGAGTCTGAAAAACACTCCATTTCAACCTGTCTGAAATGCAGCAAACAAGAAAGAAATAAAATGAATAGACAGAATTATTTAAGTATTCTGTGTAAGATTCTTCTGTCGTAGCAGTACAAAACTTGAGTATATATGAGACATACATGCCCTCTGGAAGATGTATAAAGTAACAGATTTTAGAAGCTTGTATTTGAGATTTTTTTGCTGCGGCTGCATTTATTTTGATTATAGACAGTATTCTGCCAATTCAATTTAGAAATACAGTGACTTCCTACCTTATGTAGAAAATACAGCTATTAGTGATCTTCCTGCAACAAAGCTAGTCATTGCTGTCCCACACCAATCCCAAAATTGTGTCTTTTATGATGTCCTTTTACGATCTCTTGATGGGCAGTAGCATTTTCTGATTGTATCGATCCTCAAAGTTTCCTTCTGATTTTTGCTCAACAGAACACATTGTGGGAAAAATAATTCCCACTTTTTACCTCTTCTGGCATCTCAAACTACTTTTGACGTTTCGTTGGATGGGTTCCATTTTTCAGTGCCAGCAATGTACTGTCCCTGGCATTTTCCTACTTACACCTTCTCTCCTGTTGTACTCCTCTCCATCACAACCATGGCTTTTATTTCTTTTGTTTCCTCTCCCTTTACCATCTGTCTCTTAAAAAAACCTACCAAACCCCAGACACTTGTTTTGTTTAAAACACTGGATTAAACATCAGCATTCAGTTTTACTTCCTGCACTGAAACAGATCTTCAAAACTGATTCTCTATTTTCCAGTGCTAAATGCCCACCAGGGCTGTCAGATTTTCAAGCAAGCTTAGCATCAACTAGTTCCTGCTTCAATTCTTATGATCAGTTACTTAGAATACCTCAGGGCCAATAAAGCTGAGTATTATTCGAAGTCCAGCCTTCTGTTCTGCTGTCTAAATAGGGCCTCACAGTCTTTGACACTTTGGCCCTGATCTTTCAGGGCCCCGGTATGTCATATGAAAAAAAAAAAAAAAAGTTATTTTTCTTCTCCCAAGCTTTATCTTTACATAAGAGAAGCTTAGGATATACAAGACCAAATATTGTATTATACACAGCTTGTCTTGAATTTTAACCTGAAACTCTTAAGATTTATTTAAGAATAACACTGCTATGTAATGTTATGCAATGTCATACATTATATTTACTACAGTATTTTTCCAAAAAAGAAAATTTGACATTTAAGACAGCTCAGTTTCTGTGGACTTAATTGTGTAAAGTGTGTTTGCATTAATAAACCATCTCAAAATGAAATCTAGTAAGGAAAATCTACCACAAGCAGCAAGACTTCAGAATGATTTTGATTTAGTTAAAATCAGTCTCTCAATATAATGATTTTGCATGTTTGTTCAGTTGGTCATTTGGTTTTGCAGGAGTAATCTTAACAGTCTGCAAAACTTTGTGAGTAAGTATCAGTTAATACTTCGCTCTTTCCATTGCTTTCCATTTGAAGCTCTTAATGTGTTTTACAAACACAGCAAAGAGCTCTTCTTTTTATGTAACAGAAGATGCTATAAAGGAGTGACCATATTTGAGGACGAAAAGCAGCTCAAGCACTCACAACTTCCTCATTTTCACCTCTGTGTTATGCCCATTCTGAAGGCTAGCTAAACCTAGTCATCTTTCATCCCATAACATGAGGGCTCGCTGATGGCTAGAGGCTCTGTAGGACCTGTAGCACACTACACAAGTTCTACTGTTGTGCCCAAAAGAGTTTAAGAATAGTTGAATCTTAAGCACACCTTGTGACTTTTGGTGACATCCTAACTCATTAACCACGAGTATATTTATAAAACACTGGTTCTACCAGAAGAGAAAAGGTACCATCAAACTCCTAAAGGTGGAAAACTTGATAATTTAATTCTTAAAGTCTTTTGGATCTCATGTGTCTATTTAAGTAGTATTTAAACATTTATTAGCCCATTCTAAGGAGATCTTGTGTCTCAGTATGTAACAGACTGATGATTTATTTTCTTCCTATCTTCTTTAAATGGCAGGGCTCCTCATGCATCTTTCCTCTCCCCACTTCTCTCTACCATTCATCCCTCTTATCACTGCAAAGATGAAAATGAGTTGAACACGTTGATCTCAACTTAGACCGCAATTAGGATCACTGCTTTACACAAAATGAAGGATATTGAAAACATAGAAAATGATAGTAAAGTCAAAAGCATATGGTGTTTATCAAGCAAATTTAAAAAAAAAACCAAAAAAACCACGTACATATATATTCTAGTAGCATTACATTTTAGAAATAGAGAGGTACCTCAAGAATGACATGCAGGCTGAGTAAAGTACAATAGCACATACTTAGTCTGAAACATGGCATGGGAGTTAAGTATATGCTTAAATGCTTCCTTTAACTGGAACCCATCATGAGTTTTTCTGCTGTTACCAAATGCACCCATGCTTATAATTTATATGGTTGCTAAGTTATTTCATTTACAAAGCTGCCCTGTTCTGGATTACTTAACTGTGTTCTATCTACCACACTAATCTAACTTCTAAGAATGAATCACATTTCAAAAATATAATCTCAATAATCCTTTAGCAGCTTTGCTGTCAGATTCCATAAAGCATTTTTCCATCTCGAACTAGCAGGAGGTGGCTTCAAAAAAACAACAGAAAGTGGCTCTTCATAACACATGTGTTAAGCTGTGGGACCCCTTGCTACAGAGTAACGTGAATGCTTAGAGTTTGCAGGGCTCAGAGAGAGATCACTCAAGTTTACAAAGTATAAATCCACTGTGGTTACTAAATAGAAAGAAACTATGCCTGGCTCAGTGCATCCCTGAGATGGCTGAGCACCAAGAGACTACTTAGTGGAAATATGATATACAACTTCCTTGTTCTTACACACTTCCTCAAGCATTCAGTTTTGGCCAGTGCTGAGGACAGGTGACAGTCCAACAGGCTGGACAATCCAGGGACTAAGCTCACGTGCCCATTCTTATGCTCCGATGTTCCAGCCCTGCCTAAAGGGAACTTTCACTCCTCGCACACTACTGTTGAGTGAATGATCAGCAATAGCTAAACAAAATGTAAAACATTTATAGACTGAGGCTTAACCATATCCTGTTTGAGCCTACTGGCTCAAATAGGGCAAAAATGTTTCCGCGTTTTTTAAATTTTCCGGTTTAAGGAAAGAAAATAGCAATTTTTCAGTTCCACCCAAGACTAAATAGCTCCAGATACAGTTTTAGAATAATAGAAGTCTCATAAATTTTTAATATAGTTCCCTTTTATATTAAAATATAAATTTCAAAAGTTAATGGCATTCAACAAAATCAAAACTGCTTTACTGATTACTTCAAGTTCTACCCATCAATTATCAAAGATAATGACTTTGAATTAAATCTGACCAGCAGCACAGATGTCCCCTGGTATTCTTAGCTAAACATGGAGCAAAAATTGTATCTGTGAGAAATGCTCTTTTGCCACTTCCCCATTCCCATCTATTACTATCAGAATCAGGTGGAAGAAGAAATTCCCCCAGAGAAGTTTTTCTCATGACACTGCCAACTGATTCTGCAGATTCAGGTGAATAACAGACTTCTGTGCAATTCTCTGCACTCTTCACAGGATACAAGAATAAAATTAGTTAAGGGGCAAGGGATGTGACTAAAGTAGCACTGAAACTTCACGGATCTGTATGTGCCATTTAATACTTTGGGACCAGCCAAGTATTTAACATCAACTTTTAGGTGGAAATTTTAAGATGCTGAATCTTGAAATGGATTATAATTGCGCCAACTGAAATTTCCTTCAAATCGACTTGGCAATCAATTCCAGTACTTATAATCCATGAGAAATGCTTTGGCTGCAGTGTAGCACAAAGGCTGTAGTTACTTTGAAACATGCTTTCAGTTTCAGGAATGAAAGGCAAATTGTAACGTTTTAAGAAAACTACTGCTTTGTTTTGATTGAAGGCAGGAATATTGCATCCTGTCTTTATTCTAAGCAATGCAGCAGTTTCCTTAAAATGCTGAAAACTGCCTTGCATTACCAGAATTGAAAGCACATTTATGCAACTTCAGTGTGTAGGATTATCATCCAGGTGCGTGGTCTCCACATACTGTTGGAGCCTCAGGGTCAACCTAACTTGTCCCTTTGCTTTCTGAAGTGCAGTGAGAGAAAAACCAAGTCTGCTTGAGGTTTTGCATCTAACCCACCTTTATATAATTTTAACACTAATTTTCATGTGGCTTAAATCAATCCTCCCGCTATCTGCAAGAGACTACTGGGATCTGTCCTGTGAACACCATCTTTTATTCTAGAATACTTCTTTGTGGTGACCTCATTCTCCACACATGTATCTTCACATTCCATCTGTAGGCTGATAACTCATAAATCTGCCCCTTCTTTCATGGCTTGTCTCACTTAATCTCATCCTGTCTCATGTCTCTTCCTGGGTGTTTTGTTGTCAGTTATGAGTCATTACAACTCAGGCTTAATTCACATCTGAAATCCTTTTCCCTACTCACATTACTGTTCAATATGTGCTACTTAGGTCCAAAGAGTGCCCTGCCTCCAGAAGAAAAAAAAAAGGAAAAAAATAAATTCATGTTTTTAAAAATTATCAAAGAAACCCAACTTATAGACCACAAGTTCAGGAACTTCCAACATGAAGGCTGTCAACTAAATCATCACTATCATGTCTTAATTTTTTATTTTCTTTCTCCTCAGTGTCTTCATTGCATTTAGCTTTTACAGGTGACATTCAACTAACTGCTGCTACACAGTCTTCATTTTGCAGTAGGAACTGCTCAAGCCCGGGCTGCATAATAGGTGCAAAGCTGTCATTTTGAAACGAAGGCATCCAAACATCACCATCAACCTAACAGCAACCATACATCACTATCAGCACTCAACACAGAATCAATGTAGGTAAACAATACTCCTGCACTCTCTGAAACCACTGCCTTGGTTACAAGGTGCAGCAAACAGCAACGAAAGCAGTGGTTAAGGTACTTAACTGGAATAATCATGTATCACATTCTCTGTTAGTATTTTGATACTCATTCCTCCAGAACTCAACGGAAAGTGCTTTGAAATGAGAAGGAACTTGAGGTAGGTATTTAAAAGTTGTGCAAAGTTTTCCAAATAGGAAAAATTCCTTTCAAAATGACATAATCTTCTAGAAATACTGATTGTGATAATATGCTGATTTCATGTTTTTCAGGTCCCAAAGTTACAGAAAATTTGTGAAATAGAAGTACTCCTTCTATAAAAACAAAAATTGATTAAAATCTGCATCTCTCAAATACAGCAACACTTGTTAAGTAGCTTTGTTATAGTAAAATTGTAATTTCTTTAAAAGATAGTGTATCAGGCCAGTGTTAGAAACATGAAAGGTTTGCAATGAGTATTAAGTGTAATTTTCTCCCCAAAGAAGGAAAAAAAAATATCTTTCTTTCTGAAGTAGCTTGTTACTCATATTTATTAAAATAATATATAGTTTGAAATTTCTAAGAGAAAAATCTGAATTGTAGATTTTTCTTATTCTGAGGGAATTATAAGTACTAAAATGATCACAACCTGAAATTCAATGTTAAGCCTATTTTCCCCACAACTAGGAGTTTTTAGAACATTAAGTAAGGTCAGTAATTAATATCTAAAATACTGGATGCTCAATTTGAACACTAGCTTTGGGTACAGTATTAGTGCTTAATTTCAGGTTATAGAATGTTCTTAGGGACTATTCTTCCTACGTATTGTCAATAAAACTTGTATAAGGCTCATGTCTTCTGTCCTAAGAGTGTTAACTCTTCTGAAGGAACTGCATAACCGAGTAATTAAACACTTCTTATTTTCAAAAGGCTTAAAAGTGAAAATGATTTAGATACAACTAATCTTCTTCCAGGAAAATATCACTCTGCAGAGAAACCTTTCCTTAATCTACATTAGGAGTCCTAACAGCAGTTTCCTGTTCTTACACAGGAAGCTGTAGCTCCCAAAAGAGACTAAGGATGTTTCTGAAGGCCAATGATCTGACTCAAGGTTCAAAAACACTTGGAAGAAAATCAAGAGTTTTCTCCACTGACTTTGTATTTTGTGATGCTGCTGCTAGCAACTACCTGTATTGGAGACCCAATGTTACAATCACTTCAGTGTTTTGTCTTCACTGGGTGTAAGATATTAATAATCCTGCATCTTCATTCACTGATTCCATGTGTTCCATCTGTATTATGTGTAGCAAAACCTGGTGCTCTAGGACTTAATATCAATTTTGCACATGAGTTATTTGAGGCTCATTCAGATGAAGCAAACTTCATAAAGTCAAAGAAATAGTCTGGTAGCAAAATTCAAAAGAGTACATCAATGCTGTCGATGAACAGGCTGCCAAAACCACCGGAATGCACACATAATAAAATATGAACTTGAATAAATATCTGGAAGCTGATATAGTGTGTTGTTCAGGAATTAATATTCAGAGTGACTTTACTGTTTACTCATATTTGCTTTTCAGACAGTCACATATGGCATAACATTTAACAAGACTGATTTTTCACATATTAGTGAAATACCCGTTGAATTATAAATCCTTAGGAAGTACCTCTGCGTTTGTGGTTTTGTTTAAAATACTTAATTATGAAGTTTGCAATGTTAATGATCATATTTTAATTATTGTAATGAGATAATATGTTTGTAATGACTATGTAAGTGAAACATTTTCTCTGAATGCACTTTGTATGAATGCATTCTGCAAAGAGAACTCTTACCTTTACACCTGTTAACAATCCCATCTGCTTTACTGAATTAATCAGCTATAAGGGCCCTAGCTGTGTACAGTCAATATCTCTACACTATTATCATACTACAAAAAAATGTATGTAATTACTTGTTGCTATTAAGTTATCAAGTTTGCACATCTATAACATGTCTGTCTTCACCTGTTCACAAGGAGCTTTGAAAAGGAATCACACAATTGTTCTCCTTGCTTCAGAGACACATAACAGGCTAAACAGACCTGTTCTACTTTTCCCTGTACGTACTAGTAAAACAAAAATCTATTTTCCTACAATCTAGGAAATTACAACCTTCTTCTAGATTGCCTTGCTATTCAATAATAAAGTCCCATTTTTGCACTGTGAAGAACTGTAAATGCCTTACTTCCTTTGAACTGTATACAGCACATACACACTATTTAAATCTCACTATAATCCTTGAGGCCTGGGTACACAGGATCTTCTGTCATCTCTGGGAACCTGAACAAACTTCACCTTCACTGTAGGCCTAATCCAGGGTTTGCACAGTTCCCAGGAACTAATTCCTGAGGTCACTGGGAGTTTTATGGTGCCTTCTGCCATCAGCAGAGGAGACTCTTCATTTTGCTTCAGTGAATGTCACATTCTCCACCATTTCTCAGGTGGCCATCAATGCTCTGAGTAATGATAGATGGAAAAATTTGACTTAGCTATCATATGTGATTGAACATCCAGAAGCATCAACGTGTGTTGAACATTGAGCTGCAACTCTAATACAGCACCTTATTAACCTTAGCCTCATCTTTAAATTGTGTGGAACAGCTTTAATTCTTCTTGTGACGTTTTCAGTTATTTTGTATTCTTTTATCACCACCTTGCAAGAGCTAACAAGAACATTTTCCTTCAAGTGCATGAACTGCAGAGTACCCCACACCATGTACCAGTTACTGGTATACATAATGAAAAGTGTAAATACCTGGACACCTTGCAGATCAGTCTCTAATGCCATCTCTGTGTGTCTTGAGCTCATTTTGCCAGATTACTGCTTCATCCTTCTAGGGGCAGCCTGGGACAGATACGCTGTAACGGCAGAAGAAAAAGCTATCAGAGTTTGAATTTAGTCAGAGAATGCAAAATTAACACAGCAAAAGCCAAACCAGAATAAAAAAACCCCAAACATCCAAGTACTGTTACCCCCTACAGTCTGTTTTACTGAGAAATGTGACATAACATGCAGAACAGATAAACAAGAAACAGCAAAGAAACCATCTCATTTCATAGGGAAAGATAGAACTGTTCCTTTAAGCAGTGGCTTTGAACTTTTTGACCTGAGCTGCTCTCCTGACTACTGGCAGTGCTAGATGCTTTGCTGGAGTTAGTGGCTTCTTTGCCAACCCCTCTCCTTTTCCTGTCTTCATTTGAATCAGAAAAGCACATCAGCTGGAGTGCAACACCTCCATGATGATGTACAGACACCTCACTGCCTTGAGACTACTCACCCAGTGTGTACACATTACAGCAAACCTACACCCGAAACCTGACGAAAAATTTCCCTGCATTAGCTACTCAGAAATTAGGAGAATGAGCAATAAACCATTTGCTATACACTGAGGCCAAAACATTGGCCACATAAACTGGCATAAGCCAGCATCGAATAGAGTGATGTTGTATCAGTTCATAAAAGCAGAGAATTTAGTCACTGCATGTGTAGAAATCTCTTTGAAATATCTTTAAATAAATCAGAATAAACACTAAAGAGCCCTTTTCTTTCCAGGCCAGTGAAAATGTTTGCTCTATTTTGGTGAGTCAATTCACTGACATTAACATAAAGATGAATTAACACACACAAATACTGCAACTTCACATAAATCTACATAAGAATTAAAACATTACTGAATGTTCAATGCATACCTCAGCCATTCCTCTTTAGCATTTTCCTTGATTCCCCCCATCTTTCAAAAAACTAATCCAAAAACCTGTCTTCCCTGCTAACATCCTTAGACTTTAGGCCACTGTGAGCCTTTCCCAGGTTGAAGCAACTTGGATATGGCCTCCTCAATTTAAAATTTTTAACATCAAATAAAATTAATTCTCCTTCTCACTACTTCTTTCAAATCCTGGTAGAGTGCCGTACAAAGTACTCAGCAGAGATCCCGGCTGCAGGGCTGAAACCCTCTCTCACTGGAGGTCACCTGGCTAGTCCAGTCATCACGTGTGTACCATAACTGCTTCCAGACACCTTGTGCCAACTTACCTACATCAGCCGTTACTCCTGACATGCTGTCTTAATTTAAGGTTTCACATTCATCTTTGAAAATAAGAATTGGCATGATCTGACTTTAATACTCCTTACTCTCATAGCTACAAGTGACTGCATGTTTAAAAAAATATACATTCTAAACTACAATTAGCAGTTGTGTACGGTCTTCTACCTTCAAAAAACAGCTGGATGAAAGTTAGTGGTCATCAAACTAAGCAGCTCTACCAATCAGACACTATCATGGGCCTGTAACAGGCACAAGTCCAAGTTTCCACTACCCCCTGATTCTACAGGTCTCTACCTCTCCTTATCATTAGATACTGATTACAGCACATGGCAGACTGATGTGTGAGGTGGTCAAAGGTCACATAGCAGCATGTAGGTCTTATTCAAATCCAGCTCCAGTAGCAGAAGACTGACATGATCCTTCCCGGTTTCAAACACTTCTGTTTGCTATGTTTTGGCTTTCCGGTAACATCAGAATCCACACATACACTTCAAATGGGTTCTAAAATGCATCTACTGTGCATATAAAGTACTTTCCATAAAGATTTTCTTTCATTAAATTTCATGGAGCTTTGATCTCTCATTAATATTGATGCAAGCCTGAAATTTCCAAACTTGGGACAATGTGATTTTAGAAGATGCAATCTTCCCTAACAGCAGTTTCTGAAAATTTTGTCTCCCTTTGAAGATTGCTGAAGCTGACCACCCAAAATCACTAATTATTTTCCAATCTTAAGGCAAAGTATATTATGCAAAGTGATGGAGCGGCCACTGTTTGGAAGAGATAAGATGATTTACACACCAGCAACATCCCATGGAGTTCAAACTAAGTTCTTTCCAGGTAGCCAAATTCTGCCATTAGCAGCAAGTATATAATCTCACTAAAGCAAACTGTAAGGCTAGAATGGAAAAGGATAGATATAGAAAACTCTGTACTCTGAGTAACTGCAGGAAGTCTAAAGCTGAGAATGTAATAATTAGTCTTATCTCTATCAAGGTGCAACAGAATAAGCAGAGAAGTGCAAGAATGTGTGACAAGGGCCTTGGGCTCTTCACAGCTGCAGAGAAACCTCATTGTTCTGGAGAATTTTAAGGACGATCTCATGTGGAGAGAACATGAGAAATTTCTTTTTTCCTGCCACGCTGCTGATGGGGGTATCTGCAAGGTACATTTATCTACATGCTCTTTCCTTCATAGAAGCCATGCTGAAGGTTCACTGTTGGATTACATTTTACACAGTGGTTCAGGCACTGTGAGCACCAGGTGCGCAAAGAACAGCCTGTGGGGCAGCCAAACTTCTGCTGTCTTGTGGCAGGGAAGCCCAAAGGAAAACTCACTTTTAAAGACAGAAGTGTCCTCCTTTAAGTTCTTCCATTTCAATCTCTGCTCTGCACATGACTTATTCAGGAAACTCCAGTTAACTAATGCCAATATTTAGAGATTTATTGTTGATTATTACATATTCAAACAGTAGTTGATACTTCACCTTCCAAACTCAAGGAAACACCCAGGAAAAGAAGGTGGTCTCTCCTTTCCTATGCTCTAATACAAACTCAAACAAAACACTGGAAGGTAGGAATGCAGTCACACACTGAATGTCTTTCTCTGAGTGATGTGTAAGTGCCTGAGTAACAGATTTGCAGCACTCTTTCTCCAAAACCAGAGCAGTTTATTTCTAAAACAAGCAAATGATATGTCACCAAATTGATAGAGATCATATCTCTCTATCTGTAAAATTTAAGCTTCACTGTCCTTCTATCTTAAGACATGGTGGTACTTAGAAAATACATGTTATGATAGCCTCTTCCTAATATCCATGAACAGTTGCTCCCCTCTTCCATCAGTGTTTTGCTGAATAAGCAGCGGAAATGTTTTAACGGTGAGTCCTGACTGCAATGTCATTAGGCTCATTTTCTACAGACAGCAAATTCTTGTTTTATGAGCCATGCTTTCAGCTGTCTGGAGGAGAAGGGGTGTTTCACCAGTCCTTGTTACACCTATTTTTTGTGGCCAACCACTTGCTTATTCTCTGAAGAAAACAATCAAATAATTAGTTGTCCTAAGCCCAAAGGGGAATGTACACAGTTTACATTTCCATGGTACTACGGACTTATGACTTTCTTCTACTCTGACAGAAACTGCATCATGGATCTTTTGAAAATTCCCATTCAAAGCAAGTGGACTTTTGCCACTGTCTTTACGGAGCTGGAACTGCTTCTATATTATGTTTAAAAGTGCAGCGAACAATAACCTTTTCCATGGGCAGCATAAAATACAGCATTTGGGATATAAAAATTTGTCTGACTATAAAAAAGGACCCAAAGCTTCTATTTTTAATGCCCCAGTCCTTTCAATGCCCACAGCCTTCAAGCCAGCTGCACTACTTCAACAGCACAGAGGTGGAAGAGAAACTGGAAAAAACACCATAACTGAAATATAAGCAAATGACCTAATCTACACGGATCTGTAGCAAGCCTGATTTCACTGCCAGTGAACTCCAAGACAAGTTTCATCTTCAAAGTAGTAGAGGATCTTCACTCAGTATAATAAAGCACGAGCAGTTTGCAACTACATATAGATAAAACATGTTGACCACAGTTGGGTCAAGTGAGTGGTTATGCCATGATGAAGGTCTAGATCCTTCTTTTTGCATTTTCTGAGAAAGATGAAAGAGAAATGGGGTCAGAAAGGAACTAAAGGGAGGTTTGGGTTACCCCACCTTTCTTAGTCAGATGACAATTTTTATCATTCTTACTTAATGATTAAGTTTTATTACCTGGGGTATTGTCGAGGCTTTCAAATCTAACTTAATTCACCCCAACATCAAGTAACAAAGCAAAACTAGACCTTTATTTAAATAGCCTGCGAAAAAGTATCACTGGCAGGCACACAATCAAAAGCAAATAGATTTCTTTCTTCCATGTTTTGTAGAAAAACACACCTTTTGCAGCCTCTAGAGCACACCTAGCAATTCTAAAAATCTAGCAGCTGCATAGTACCATTGATATTTATAATAGACTGGGTGATGAAATTCACAAGGAATACCATTTAAATAAAAATCATGGAATCCCAGAATGTCAGGTTGGAAGAGACCTCAAGAATCCAACCTTTGCATCTTCTCTATGTGACTCCCTGTAAAAACGAAGTCTCCAACTTCTTGGTAGCCATCCTTTAAGTACTGGAACACAGCCTTCTTTTCTCCAGGCTGAACATACCCAGTTATCTCAGCCCTTCCTCATACAGCGGGCTGCCCAGTCCTTTGATCATCTTTTTTCCTGACCCATAAAGTGACTACCATACTCCACAGATCTATTCTCTGCCAAATGCAACTTGTCCAAGTCTGCCATCATGTGTTCCATTTGCCTTTCCAGTGATCCTGTACTGGCAACCTCATGCAGATAAATCACCTGAGGAGCCTGTTCCAGGAAGGGCCTCTAACACTGCATGTGGAGAGGGCAGATGGGATTTGCAGCAAGCCACAGCTTGATCATCCTGACATTTCCATGGTACTACGGACTTATGACTTTCTTCTACTCTGACAGAAACTGCATCATGGATCTTTTGAAAATTCCCATTCAAAGCAAGTGGACTTTTGCCACTGTCTTTACGGAGCTGGAACTGCTTCTATATTATGTTTAAAAGTGCAGCGAACAATAACCTTTTCCATGGGCAGCATAAAATACAGCATTTGGGATATAAAAATTTGTCTGACTATAAAAAAGGACCCAAAGCTTCTATTTTTAATGCCCCAGTCCTTTCAATGCCCACAGCCTTCAAGCCAGCTGCACTACTTCAACAGCACAGAGGTGGAAGAGAAACTGGAAAAAACACCATAACTGAAATATAAGCAAATGACCTAATCTACACGGATCTGTAGCAAGCCTGATTTCACTGCCAGTGAACTCCAAGACAAGTTTCATCTTCAAAGTAGTAGAGGATCTTCACTCAGTATAATAAAGCACGAGCAGTTTGCAACTACATATAGATAAAACATGTTGACCACAGTTGGGTCAAGTGAGTGGTTATGCCATGATGAAGGTCTAGATCCTTCTTTTTGCATTTTCTGAGAAAGATGAAAGAGAAATGGGGTCAGAAAGGAACTAAAGGGAGGTTTGGGTTACCCCACCTTTCTTAGTCAGATGACAATTTTTATCATTCTTACTTAATGATTAAGTTTTATTACCTGGGGTATTGTCGAGGCTTTCAAATCTAACTTAATTCACCCCAACATCAAGTAACAAAGCAAAACTAGACCTTTATTTAAATAGCCTGCGAAAAAGTATCACTGGCAGGCACACAATCAAAAGCAAATAGATTTCTTTCTTCCATGTTTTGTAGAAAAACACACCTTTTGCAGCCTCTAGAGCACACCTAGCAATTCTAAAAATCTAGCAGCTGCATAGTACCATTGATATTTATAATAGACTGGGTGATGAAATTCACAAGGAATACCATTTAAATAAAAATCATGGAATCCCAGAATGTCAGGTTGGAAGAGACCTCAAGAATCCAACCTTTGCATCTTCTCTATGTGACTCCCTGTAAAAACGAAGTCTCCAACTTCTTGGTAGCCATCCTTTAAGTACTGGAACACAGCCTTCTTTTCTCCAGGCTGAACATACCCAGTTATCTCAGCCCTTCCTCATACAGCGGGCTGCCCAGTCCTTTGATCATCTTTTTTCCTGACCCATAAAGTGACTACCATACTCCACAGATCTATTCTCTGCCAAATGCAACTTGTCCAAGTCTGCCATCATGTGTTCCATTTGCCTTTCCAGTGATCCTGTACTGGCAACCTCATGCAGATAAATCACCTGAGGAGCCTGTTCCAGGAAGGGCCTCTAACACTGCATGTGGAGAGGGCAGATGGGATTTGCAGCAAGCCACAGCTTGATCATCCTGAGAAAATGCCACTCCTTAGCCAGCCCCTTGCCTGTAATACAACACATACAAGAGACCTAACTGTAGTCCTCTGCCTTCACTCCATAAAACAGAAAATCAGTACTGCTCTGCCTCACAAGGTACCTTCAAGGGTTGAAACAAATAAGGCATTAAAAGCTGTGAAAAACTCACGTGCTGTGTTAATAACATCCAAGAGCCACAGGCACAGTCTTTGTCAGTGCTGAATGCAATTATGATGATGATTTGAAAAGGCTGAACTTTACGTTTAGAATCTGATGGAAGGGATTCAGACCTGACTGGAGAGTTTAGGTTAGATGTGCCACACAATAATCCAATCTAGTTCAATGAGACTGTCTTGTAACAAATCCATATTGCTATTTCTATTTCCGCAGTGGAACTGCAATACCAAAAATACTGACTTGAGGTGGTCACAAAGAAAACAATCTAGCAAAAAATTATTCATAAATTATTTTATCCATGTAAAATGCCTATGCTACTCCTGCATGTTTCATCAAGAAATAGTTCACAAGGTTCTTCCTTGAAGGTTACACTTACTATGCACATGTATAGAAAACAGGACTCAGGACAAACAGTCTGTATTTTAAATATGGGGGACTGAGGCATGGAAGAATAATGTTTATCCTCTCCTAAGAAATAGTGCAATAGATTATCCAAAGTAAATAAATAATTTGCAAACTATTATGCATAGGACTTCTCATTTTTTTCAATTAAACATTTCTTTCCTAATCCTTTTAAGACTAGAATATCATTAGTCTAATTCAAGACTATGTGCCTGTTATCTCCCTTCCCCCTCAGAACAAGACCACACCAATCAGTGTGTGTTAATCTTGCAAATCATTTTCTCCAAACAGCTTGCTTCTCCCAGCAGCTGTATGCCAGCTTCACCATGGAGCTGAAGTCAGCTGCTCTGGTACTTGCCACAAATACAGAATGTCAGTCACACTACTCATGAGAATTATCACAACAAAAGTCTAATAAGAAACTGAACACTGTGTTATCTGCAACGATTTGTAGATGGAATAAGTTGATGCATGTTTTAGGAACCTTTCTTGCTGCACAGTAGTTCATGATAACACCCACCTCACAGCTCATTAGCAAATCAAAATATTATACTGTATAAATACTACTTTGCTCTTTTACATTTTACAGAAGTCCCAGGTCTTAGAAGCCTCCATTACACAGTATATGTGATTTAGTTATATTGGAACATTGTAGGAAATGGAAAGAAGCCTTGACTGTCCAAAAACAGCAAAATGGAAGCCAATATACTGTATACTTTGGTCCTCTCTCTATAGAAATAGTCCCAACCAGATTCAAGACATTTTAAACTCAAATACATATTGGCAGAACACAAAGAAACTATATACTGTATGATGCTGTGCATGAATTCTCAGTACTTCTGCAATTGAGTTATTTCTTTCTCTCCCTCTTTTCTGCAGAAAACAACATAACCCACTACAAATCTAGATGGCACTACTGCAAGCTGCAACCAGAAATCCAAATGCAAGGAAGCAGAAAGAAACCTTCCTTGGCAAAGAACTGAAATCAAAGATGTAAATGTTTAATATCAAAAGAAGGACACGAAAGGATGTGCAGCTGTTTTGCTACACCATGTCTCAAAACGGGAATCTGAGAGCACAAACGTAGACCACGTTCTCACTTCTAGTTGAGATAAACATTTACAAACTATTCTTTTTAAACAGGAAGACATAACATTAGGACACGACTTTTCATTTCACTGAGCCTGTGAAGGCAAACCACCACCAGCCCTGCTGCAATGCAGTCAGACTGGAAGAGATGCATACTATTCCACTGCTTTGTTATTACAGGTGTACTTGATTTTATATTCAACAAGGAAGGTGCAATTTTATTGCTGTGTGGAAAAATCTTTAAAATGCTTGCGAGTGGATGCCTAATGATGCCAGAGTGTCGTTGCAAAACCTAATATGAAGATTAAGCACAGAGATATTGTCTATATGCCAATCAACGAGCATTTAGGTAAGTAACACTAAACCATACATGCACAGATTTGGTGTCACTGCACTGTTATTACAGATGTATAGCCTGCTTTTTGTACAGGGTACAATTCTGATGTGTTATCATTAGATTTCTAGCTGGAAGAACTTGAAAGACACCAAGAAAAGATAGAAGAAGATTAATTTACAGAGAAAATCTACAGATTTTAGAAGCGACATCTACTCGTAGCTTGAAAGATGAAACACATTTCTAGTTTGTGTAACATTCCTCATGTTTCCCATATAAAAATATGTTCAGACAATTTTTTACTGTGGGAAACTGTTAAATCTGTAAGACATCACTTTGTATTAATCGGCAAGTATATACTTATAGCATTTTCTTATAAAAATGAAAGTAAGTAAAAGGCTGAAAACTGACAAGTCTGGACTTTTCTATCCCAACCTGAGGCACCTTATAGATGGATCTCCTGTTCAGAGCTGAAAGCTTTGAAACCTCTGGAAGGGGCAAATTCTCAAGTTTGGTTCTCCAACGCTGACATTTCCAATTTTACTAGTAATTTTTAAATTTTGGCTCACAATCTGAAAAAAAAAAAAAAAAGTTTTATAATATCCATACAACTGATGATGGAAGCTGGTAATTCTGCAGGGAAAAAAATATTTTACACATATATTGAGAGCAAAATTCTTCCCCATTGTCTAATTGGCTTTTCATCATAAAAGGCCTTAAACAGTCCCTCTACTTTAGCTTACTGTTATTTTCTTTCAGTAGAACACTGAGGGCCCCTTCAAGAGGTTTATTTCAGGCTTAGAAAACAGTTAGCTCCAGCACAGGCTGCAATGGAGTACTAAAGATCTGGAATTTGTAATTTCAAAAGCTTGAGAATTTTTTTTTTAAGAAGCACTGAACACAACCATAACTTGGAAATACAAACTGACTGTACCAAACTAGAAAAAGTCTTTTGCACTACTTCATAAACTGGCAAAATGCTAATACTGTATTTTAATTTTTAAAACTAGAAATACTATTTATTGAATGGCAAGTGTGCTATTTCCTTTGAGGCAATTATACAGTGCTTTGTAAGGTTCTATAATTTTCAGATAGATCACTCACAGAAACATAATTTTTACTATAATTTTTTTTCCCATTCTAGAAACATAATTTTTACTATAATTTTTTTTCCATTCTAGAATACATTTATTGCCATTTACTTTTCCCCTATAACAACACGTGCAAAACAATATTTCCTGGGAATCTAGAAACGGTTTTGGACATGGAGATTGGGATTGCAATCCACATTCATTGACCCCTTCAACTAAAATCTCAGATTTTAAAGCATACTTTAACTAGATAAAAATCTCTCACAAGTCCTCAATGCATTGAAATGCAACAAACATTTAGCAATGGTATTCTGTATTTCCATTGTTTTCCACCTGAACTATCTGCATGCTCAACAAGCATTAACAAAGAGACCTTTCACAAATTAACAGTGTATTCTGTGACACAGAGGCCATGCAGGAAGGCTGTGGCACAGCTGAGAGCAGAGCCCTCACTGCCCCAGCCCACGTCCTCTGCTTTAAGCACAAGGTGAGGTATGTAGGAGGTGTGACAGAGAAGTCTTCTACCCAACCCTTTAGGAGAAAAACTGTTGGAAATGTTACAAAGAGAAAACCACATTCAGCTGTTGTCTGGTTTGGTTGCCAATCTAAAACTTGAGAAGCTGGTCAAAGATTAGGAGCATGTTTTAGAGTATACCTGGACAGCACCTCATTGAAAACTGGAATACAGACTCTAACTTCAAATAGAACTCAGCCTTACAGAATTCTAAGCAGGTACAGGAATTAACTGAAAGCTTCTGCTAATTGTCAATTGACTTCCAACTGAGAACAGGCATCACTGAAATTACCTGGCTTGCCATATCCTATCTATGAAGATTTGAATCCAGTATGTTTCTTTGACCCAGATCTATGAAGGGTCAACAGTGAAGACAAGAATCCAAATTTAACACGAGGTTCCAGTGCTGGGAACCTACCTTTAAGCATTATGACAGCAAATATACCAGTTTTAATTAATAGGGCCCAGAGACATTAAAAAAAGGGGGATTTGTTTTGTGCAGAAAAAAACTAGTACAGTCTATTTGCAGTTTAATGCTAGGATCTTGTTACAAGGTGCATAAAGCTAGATGTTTTTCTTTTAGTTGCAGGACTGCTTCCAAGTTGTAAACATTATGAGCTTTTTTTTCTGGAAAGTAATTGCTATAGAGTGAGGCCAGTGTGGTCAAGTGAAAAGCAGCACAGGGCAAAACTGAGTAAAAGAATTTCAGTTAAGCCTCGAAATGCATTAGTAAAGGCAACATTTAAAAAAATATATACATACATAATGTATATATGTATGTTTTAGTTCTGTATTTCTAGTAATAACTGTGCTTACTGCACTGAGAACAGTAATTTGTCCAAACCAAACCATAAATAATTAAGGCCAGAGTTTCGAAACTGGATCTGTGTGGGTGGATTTTTGCGCCCCTGTGGATTCAATGGCAGGATAAAAGATTAGGAAAGCCAGAAATACACTCAGAATCTGGATATTACTAAAGTATAGCACATGGCATTTCCAGTGTGGCAGCGGGTCTGCTTTCACTGCCACCCTTCCGTCTGAATGCCTGACAAACACTTTCAAAGCAGCAATCATATTCTTGTCCCACTCTCCCCACAGTAGTCAATTCCTACCACATCCATTTCTTTGAGCTATGAGTCAGAACTAAAGAAACAACAGAGCTGGCATTTTTGAGTTTCACCTCTCATTATTATTCTAATTAAAATAAGTTTATCTTAAACCCCTCTTCCCAAGCTATATATCAAGTACTGATTTTATTTATTTTTTTTACTTTCTAAAAAGTAAAGTGTTTACTTTTACATCAGCTGTTCTGAAAGTCATCAGAGAATACCTACACCTATTACAGGGGCAGATCTGCTGGCTCCTGCTGAGGAGTTGTTGACAGCTGTCATGCAAGAAGTCACTTGATGCTGACAACTGGACAATAGCTGCCCACAGACTGAACTTCCACTTTTGGCCAAAATTAGTGAGAACGCTATTAGCTTCAAGTATATGAACAGAGCAGCTCTATTTGCCCAAGCTGATCAAAGGACAGACACAGAGAGACCACAGCATTTTGTCATTATCCTGGTATCCCCCTGAGAACTTGCAATGCTCATGTATTAAGTGACCGCAGCACACCCATGGGCTTTTAACACTGGTCAGCAGGAGACATTACAGGCACTGTCCTGTCCAAATCTTAGATTTGCTTTTTCTCTTCTAGAAATCTGGAAAATAAACCAACCCTGCTTTTCTTTTTGTCAACTCTTGGTCACATGTTGTGTTTCCTCCTGCTCAGAATGTCTGAAGGTAACGAGGGAGGTCTATGTCCAGCAGACATTTATGTACACGACACTTGGTTCTTTTCAACTCAAACGTGTCTGTCAAATACTCCAGCAGAAACTGGAGAAGAAACAGGCTATGAATGAAGGCTACAACTCAAGCTCACTAAAAATGAGGTGGGTTGGTTGTACCTTAAAAGATAATAGTGACAACAACTGCAGCTGTCCTTAGGGGTTTTTTGTGCATACGTATGTTGCTAGAGTGGCAAGCACATGTGTACATGTCATATATATATATATACACTTCTTTTTTGGTAATTTTGAAATTTTGTGTTTGTCTTGATACAAGATAATTTATTACAGTGATATTTGTATCTAAGGGCTATAAAGACTATCAGAGAACTGGAGCACCTCTCTACGAGTAAAGGCTGAGACCTCGGTCTCTTTAGTCTGGAGAAGAGAATACTGAGAGGGAATCTTATAAATATCTACAGGGCAGGTATCAGGAGGACGGGGCTACACACTTTTTAGTAGTGTCCTGTGACAGGACAAGGGGCAATGGGCACAATCCACACAGGAAGTTCTGTCTGAACATAAGGAAAAACTTATTCACTTTGAGGGTGACAGAGCATTGGAACCAGCTGCCCAGAGTGGTTGTAGAGTCTCCTTCTTTGAAGATACTAAAAACCTGCCTGGATGCAATCCTGTGGAACCTGCTCTAGCAGGGGGTGTTAGACTCCACAGGTCCCTTCCAATCCCTACCATTCTGTGATTTGGGAATCTTAACTTAAATCATCACCAGAATACAGCTCCCATTCATATGGGATAAAAGGGAAAATACTATGACCAACATTATGGACAGAATCAGCCTGGATGATGTCCCTCAGCCGCCAAAATTTGTGGGATAAATTCAAAGCTGATGAATAAGTCAGCTGATTTCCATGGAAACAGGAATTCAACTCATGAATCAAAATTGCATAAGGACATAAAATGAGGAACACAGATTATAAAACTATTTTTTTTCACATTGGGATTTTCAAAATAGAAGGCAAATAATTAAGCAGAATAGGAATACTAAACTCACAAGGGACTTGTTTTTCATGGTTCACACTATCTTTGTTTCGTATCTTACATGCTCACAATTTTAATATTTCATTAAATGCCCTAAATATCAACAGATTCTCATGGTTTTAATATATTTAATAACTTGAAAGCAGAAAGTGCCTATATGTGGAGAAGACACATCAGTGTTTAGTTCAGTGCCTCACCACAGGCCACCTTAAGATCTGGACTTAAACTTCATTTAAACTTTGTTTAGGGGAACAGCTAAGTATGTTTTTACTGTGTTTCCCTGTGGAAACAGCAGCAGCAGCATTGCCTAATTCATGATTATCACTTCTCTTCGATACCCACAAAAGTTATATGATTTACTCCTCTGGAACACATTTGGAATATATGATTTCTTTAAGCTGTTATACTTTTCTCTTAGTAGTAACTGAGGCTCTTGCAATAAATACTTGTATTAACATTTAACATGGGTAGTGACAAAGTTATGTAAGAATTAATTATTTCATAATTCTTAGTATTTCACTAACAGAGCTTTTACAGCCCTCTTTCAGTTTACATTATTTCTCATAATCTACAGAATCAAATCAAATCTGCAAATATCCAGTTTAGCTCCAAAGATACATTTGTATTCTACATTATAACAAAACCACTCTATTTGTTAAAATCTGTCTAGGAAGAACTTTTACAGATTGCATTAAGTTGGAGAAATTTAAAAACCTTTATAAATGTTGCATAATGTCAAGGACATGATATAGCTCAGATTTTAATATGTGAAAATAAGAAAAAAACTTTAACAACTTTGTTTTTCAGATCTTAAAATAATTAAGAGATTCCCTTCCAAATTGAAGAGCAGCAAAAAAAAACCAACAACACCCAACCAACCACACAAAAACCCCACCGAACAACAGCAACAAAAAAACCCACAGAAAAAAAAATAAAATTCACTAGCTTTAACTGAAATTACTGGGAGTCCTTCCATACCATTCAATGAAAAATTATCTGGCACATAGCTGGTGGTTTGTTAATTTGTTTTTTCTTGGAAATATCTTTATTATTTGGTCAGATCTTTAAGATGGTTGAATACTTTTCAATTAACTTTTTGGTTTTATTCCCAATTTTCTTTTTGAATAAACCATATGTACTGCAGATATATAACAAAACCTATCAGAACACTTCAGAACTGTGTATTTGTTCTGCTACAGTTTATTTATTCTTTCTACATATTCCTATGTTTAAGAAACCTTCAAAGCACTACCCAAAATAAAACAGCAATGTTAAATGTAACTTTCAAACTCAAGGAGTCAGGGTTTCTTAAGGATAGCTTCTAATTGAAGTCAGGTTGTTTTTTTTTGTTGTGGTGGTGTTTTTTTGTTGTTTTTTTTTTTTGGGGGGGGGTGGTGGTGGTGGTTTGGCAGTTGTTTTTTACAGCACCTTTACTGATGGAATTATATTTAATCCCTGTTAACAGTCAAGATTTTTAGTAGCTAGACGAAGTATTCTGTATTAGCTGAACAGCCATCTATTTCTCAAAACTTTTAAATAAGATTTTTCTTTTCTAGAGCAGAAGAGAGCTAGGGGATTGGAAACTTCCAGTGATTCTTTTGTAGACTGAAGTAAACAGTGTCTGCTCACATATGAAGACAACTGTAATTCTCACTGTCAAGAAAGAGAACAAACATAATCTACATTACCTTCCTACACTAGCCAGAAGCACATATTCTCAGAAAGGAAACAGGACAGAAAACATCAGCTGCTGTATCAAAAATATACAGGCATAAAATAAAATAACTCAGGAAATTTGAGACCCAAATCTCTTCAAAGTTTTATGAAAAAGAAATTGACTCAATACCCCAAAGAAAATGTGGCACACAGTATATTAAGTTAATAAAAACCAAACAAATGTACAGCTAATAAGTCTGAAAATTCAAACCTTAAGTTCCTCATCATAAAAGCCACAAGCGACTTTCTAAGCAGAACTACTCAAACCACTATGCTGTGTCCCCTGGGACAATCATTCTTCCTTCTCATCTTCTTTGCTGCTTTTGTACTGATGTATAAAAGTGTAGTTGTCTGGGGCCCAACCATTTTCAGGCAGCTTTGAGCAGTCACCAGTCTAGTGATGAGATGATCATATGTGATGAAAGGACAAGGTTAACTCACAATTTCTGAGTTAGTGTTTGTGTTTCATGTACCACATGATGAGTAACAACATGAGAGGCCCCTATTATTCTAAAATATAATTGGCTTTTCTTTAGAGAATGGTGTGCAGAAACACAAAAACTAGGGGTAACGTTCAGGTCACGCTCAGATCTATTAACTTGTAGTGCCTCTTCAAACATCATTTTCCTACTTCTCTCTCTGAACAGCAGACAGATCACCACAGCTTTCTTTTCAACAGCTGTTGTTGTGCTTTTCATGTAAACATTTGCTGACCAGCTAGAGGTTGCTAACCCAACGACAGCTAAAGGCTGGCCTTCACCGTCAGCCCACTTGGACCAGATTGCTTCCATATTCTTTCACAAATGTGGAGCTCCAGAGCTCTTGGTTCTTCATCTGCTGAAACAGAACTTGCTTTCACCATGCTGAAGTCCCAGTATACTGCTTGTTGGTTCCTTCTGCCTCCTCTATCTCTAGATGAAGAAGGGAGAGCCCACCAGGAGTCAGACAGACAGACAGATTCTGCACAATCCCACTGCTCACTAATGAATTATACTCGTTACTCTGTTCCTATCAGCCCCTCATGCTACTTGGCTTTCATGCATTGCTCACAATCTTCCTTTCATCACTGCTCCCCCACAATATGGTCACACTCTTCCTGCTTTGCCGGCCCTCCCCGCACCAGAGCTGCTGGCTGGCCCCACATCCCCCTGGCAGCTGAGGGACTGCTGATCCACAAGTGTGGCACAAATACAGTTGTTGCAATCAGTAGCTGAAAAACGTGTGTGGTGACCACTTTCTGCAGTGGATACGTGCTACAAGATGTTGAATTTGCTGAAGTCTTGCTGTAAATTTCTTCCCTTACTTTGGCAATTTCTCTGCAACTTTAAGTCCAGCTGCTTTTTTCACAAAAGAGGCTGCATGCAGTGCTGAGACCTCAGTAAGGATGATTTCCATGGCCTGTCCAGCATGTGTTCAGAGGAGCATACTAGCACACTTGCACAGAGGCATCCTTCATGAGCCTGTCTCTGCCCCATTCCCTGGATTCATTTTAAGCACAGCCTGTGTGAGCAGACGTCATTTTGCTTCTTTCCCTGGACATTCAGCTGCTCTTTTTCTTTGATTCATTCCTTTAGGGTTAGATGTCTTTTTCTCAGCAATTCCTCCAACAAACTGGAATCACATGTCCCACAAATAGTCCTGTGTCTAATTAGGACATCTTTTATGTCTCTACATGTGCACACCAGAATTCTTAGCAACACGATGCAAGTATCTATCCTCTGCTTCTTGCTTTTCAGATTTAGAGAAAAGTATCCCTGTGCTATCTTGGGTATTATTTTCCTCAAATATTTTTTTCCTCAGCTGTTCTAGGGTATTAACCCCTGTGCCATGGTTTGGGCCCAACACGACAACAGAAAAAACAGCCCCATGGCCGCTCACTCAACTCCCCCCCAACACATACTCCAGGATGAGGACAAAAAATTTCACACTAATCAAACACACACAGGACACAGACAACACAAAGAGCAGGGCTTGCATATGTTAACCCACCTCTCTTCCTGGGCTCAAATCACTTTGTTCCCAGCTTCTCCCCCTCCTTCCCCCCAGGGATGGGGTTTAGAGTCACTTCACAGGCTGGGGGTTCCTGCTGCCCCTGCCTCCTCAGGAAGAAGGATTCCTTATAGTCCTGCCCTGCTTCCCCACGGGGTCCCTCCCATGGCACAGAGGCCTCCACCAACCTCTCCTTCCTGAGTCCTTCCCACCAGGTCCGGAGCTGCTCCAG
>NW_009954185.1:7183893-7191298 GCF_000747805.2 Chaetura pelagica | reverse complement strand
CCACTGGCAGCAAATCCTCTGGCCACAACATCCAAGTCCACTGGCCAAGTTCCCCGCTCCTGGTGCCTGCAGGGAATGTTCCACCACGTTCCTCCATGAGTGCAGGGGCACAGCTGTCATCTCACCATGGGCTGCAGGGAAACTTCTGCTTGGGCATCTTCTTCCCCTTCCTCCTCACCAACCACCAGCACTGCTCTCCTTCCCCAGCTCAGCTCTTCTTTCTAACTGCTCCTCTGCTCAGGTATTATCTCAATTCTTTCGTATGTTAATCACTGAGGTGCATCTATTGTCCCTCTAATGGTTCCTTGGCTGGTTTTGGAGCAGGGGGAACTTCTCAGGTTCTTACCAGAGTCATTACTGTGGCTCTTCCCCCACTAGCAAAAAAACCCACCAAACCAAACCAGAACACCTTGGCAATTTAATTTCACTCTTTCATTTTGTCCTGTGAAAAAGGAAAAAAGCTGTACCTTCATTTTTTAATTTTTATTCCCTTTGTCAGGTTCATAGACAGGCACAGTTTTTCCACATACACATGAAATCTCCTTAGCCTGGAAGTTTTGCATTCCCAGTGGTCTGGTTGCTTGCAGGGGATTAATTTGCCCATTTCTAGGTGCTGTTAATCAGACTTTTTTCCTCCTCTGCCTCAGACTTTCCATGCACAGTATGCTAGGCAAATAACATGAGAACTCCTTATTTTTGCAGCCAACTTGAATACGGGTATTCAGAGAGCTTTGCTACATAAAATACATAGATTTTTCAGGCAGGCACAATAAAAATAAAACATCCTGTTTTTCAAACTGGCAAACAATGCTCCTCTTTACAAGTTCCAGTTGGGTTGCCACAGCTACAGTGACAGGAGGTTGTTCTGACAAACTTGGCAGACACCTCAAAATCTTCTGAAGTATTCACCTTCACCTCCCTCCTGCCTTAGTATTAAACTTCTTTTCCTAGACTTCTACTGACCATATGTAGAAAAACTACGACATTCTCTAATGGAGAGTTTCTGAAGAAGTGACAGTGTCAGTCAGTCCCAACTGCAGATAAACATTTGTATGGAGATTTCTAGAAGCACTGCTTGAACCTTAGAAATCACCTAGCAGAATATATTTTTCTTCTTGCAGCCCAGCTCCTCATCTGTATAGCAGACACAGCCTGTCTCCCCATTAATTAATAGAATCACAGAATCATTAACGTTGGAAGGGACCTTAAAGATCATCAAGTTCCAAGCCCCCTGCCATGAGTAAGCCTCTAAGAGCTTCTCAGCTCCATAAGCTGAAGGCAAATTCTGTTTTAATCAAGAACATAAAGTCTGAAAAATAGTCAGAGGTTCTGCTCTTGGAGGATGCTAAAACCCCTAGCTCTCCTTCAGTCCCTCCTGCTGGGCTGAGCAGCTTTGCAGGTGCAGAGTCGTGGTCTCAGGTTGAGAAGCTCTGAAGTTACCCCCAAGGGTGCACCTGCCTGTGACACAGCCTTGAAGTGCTCTCCAACCATGCACCCTCGATTGGAGGTGGAGGTGGCCATTAACATTCACATGACAGCCAGCACTTCAAAACAGGTCACACACCACGACCCTTGCAGGGACAGACAGTAAAACAGACACAGCATCCTTAGGCCAAGTACAGGAGCCACACAATGCTACACACTTCAAAGAAGTAAAAACATTTTTTAATGTACCTTGTGCAAGTACATTAACATACTGCAAACAAAGATGTAAGAATTGAAATAATTTTGTGAGGTTACCATATATTTAATTTGACTTGGCCATAGAGAAATATCATCAAGGCACACCACAAAACAATGCCTCACATCCAACTGGCCTTCTCTCTGGAGAACAAAGGTGCTGGAATTTAATCTTTCGGTGCCCCTCCTGGAAGTCTAAGTGAGAGGAGATTTTAAGGGCTAAGATTTGGGATTGGTGCAGGCCTGTCTTTCAGCAAATACCATTTTAAGACTCAATGTAATTGTTGCAAAATATAAGGTAATAGAAGAGTTCCGGCCTTACATTATAATGAACTGCAGGCTCAATTGTTTGTAGAAGTAAAATTGTGCTGATGAGACCGGATCAAAGGCAAACAAAAAAAATCAGTATTTCCTCTTCAGGGTAAAAATTTTAGGGGGGTCATGTTTTTTCAAGCAGCCTTTACTGTGGTTTAAAGGCAGACAGATCTTGTAGTCAGATTTAATTTATTATCAAAACAACAACAACAAAAAGAAGTGGGCACATGAAAACTCCTGTGTCAGAAAATGCTCAAAGAAAACCAAATGTAGCAGCTCCTATTACCAAGTGGACCGTGCAACCAATCTTGCTTTGTTTTAGAAATTGGCTGCAACACAGACAACAGAATGACATTAGTAACAGCTACAACTGTCTACCATCCCCAGGCAGTAAACCTCCTGCAAAACTTCAGAGGCACCACCATTTTTAATTCCTTGCCAACATACACACTTGTCATGATTGCTGGGATGCCAACCATTTCATGACAGATTCCAAAGAGCAATAATTTTTAATCCAGGGAATACTTGGAGAGCAACTTCTGTCAGTCCCAGTGCCTCATTCCAGAGTCTGAGAATAATATATCCCATGGCTGTTACAATTAAATCTAAATTCACTTAAAATTATTTATTCTTTTATTTTTTTAAATAAATAATTGCTTATTGTGGCCAGTTTACTAAATCTGAATTTTTTGCACACAGTTTCATTATCTATTACTACTCAAGAGAATTGAAATTTTAAAAAAAAGAGCAGAGAGGCCATCTAATTGCTTAATCATGGGTTGAACAAAACCAGCTTTACAGATCTAATTTCTGATTATGTCAACCAGCTTAGCAGCTCTAAACTAACATGATTTGTGGAGCTCTTCCACAGAGAGCTGAGTGGTCAAATGGCATTGATTAATTTAATGTCTAGCTGCTAAACTGTATCTAAAACCGGGGAAAAGAAACTGCATTTTCTTTTTACTATTGCCCTATAATCAGTATTTGTAGTCAGAGCAGTAGCACTGCATGAACCTATGAATTTAGAGCAGTCTGTGTGCCTATGAGCACAGTAGTTCCACATGTACATTAGAAATAACATGCTCTTAAATTTACTTTTTAGCAACAGCTTGTACTCTGGAGTTTTCATATAGCAGAAGCAGTTCTCTCCCATGAAAAAATAAATAAATTTGAAAAACCCAATACAATATAAGAATCATATCCCAAATATCACATGCTTAATCAAAGAATACCAGATATACCTGTAAAAGGGCCCCAATATTTTTAACATACTGCCTTCTCCTATTCTGCTACCAATCTCAAGAAGATAGGCATATCAGGCTGGAATTGTTTAAAGTATTAAAAAAAAATCAGACAAGAGAGATAATGAACCCCAAACTGGTAGGGTTTTACCCAGCATCTAAACCTGATTTCTTAGAAGCATACCCAAAATGTGCCTCCTCTCAGGCTACCAGAAGAGAGATATTCTTCTTCCTTTGAGGTCCAATGTAAAGGAAAAATTAAAGACTGGCCGCTAAGCAGTTCTTTTGGGCCAGATTGTCTGAAGCAAGTGTCAGTGAGAGGTACCAACCAGTAAACGAAAACAAAGGTATGGTTCTTGATCAAGCATCTCTGAGGCTGTTCGTTACAGTCTGTCTGGATGCCACAGCCACACTCTGACCAGCCAAGGGCCTACCTGAGAGCACTGTTTTAGACCTCTAAGCAGCACTGAAATTCCACGGTGAGTTTTAAATCAGCTTTAGTAGTTCACCTGATCTGTGTAATATCAATGTTGGGATCTGGTTTCATACCTGTTACTCATTCACAGAAATCTTGCCATATCACTGAGCATGCCTATAAGCTAGTGGAGGGTGGGGGGAGAAAACACTGACAGACATAAAAATCATTAGATGAGAGATGAAACTACTGATGAACATTGCACAGTCCATTCAACTAGATGTACCTGAGGCCAGTTATAGCATGAATGCAATGCTATATCTAAGTACACCAAGGCAGAGCAGAAGTCACTCTGAGACACAAGAAAGCACACCCCACACCATGTCAAATACCTGCCAGAGGAATTTCTCACCAGAGACCTAAGTCCAGAATGATTGTATTTAAAATTGTGGCCACTTCTTAGGGAAGAAGACAGCAGGCGCCTTCAAGATCCATTTATTGATTCTCTGAGGTGCATTTAATTTGAAAAAAAAAAAAGAAAAAAAGCCATGCTTCTCAAATCCATTTCCCTGAAAGTATAAAAACCATACAGAAGCCCAAAGATGTAGTAAAATTATGTCTGATATCATAAAAAGACAGAATTGTTCATCAGTCACTGATAAACTGCAATGTCATACTAACATTTTGAATGAGAATATTGGAAATACCTTCCATACAAGTATCTTTGTTCCTTTAACCCTCAAAATAATTTTTTTTTCAGTGTTAACTAGAGCTGAGCTACTTTTTCTCACAGGACTTCTTGCACAGTAATTATGTACAAACTAAAAGTGGTACATATTGAAGACTCTTGCCATATTTATTTAAGCCTGTAGACATGTTTTAGAAGCTATCAGAAAAAGGTATGAATTCTTAGGAACATATACTCATCCCTTTTCAGCTGGAGATTCAGTCAGCCAACTAAGTGTATAAATAAAGATTTTGATTTAGAGGACTGAACTGAAAAAGGTCACAGTTAAAGCATAAAAGTCCTCAAAATTTAGAAAACACCTAAGGTAACACTTCGCTCTTCTCAGAAAAAGGTGTTTTGGCTGGGATTGTCCTATCAGAGTAAGTCTGTACAATATGCACAGCACTGGAAGTTCATCCCAAGTATTTTAAGTTTGGCAATATTTTAAGGAACTGATAACAATACAAATATGAGACAACCAGCTTCTTCTACAATTAACTTTCCCTGCTTTACTGCTATCCAGTTGGATAGAGGTAGTAAAGACCTTTCCAATGAATTAACTAATCTGAAAATGTCTTAAACTTATTGTACCTCCTCTATTTCTATTTCAGGACGTTCCTTCTGTGGAAAAAAACCCACAACAAACACAATAACAAAAAATCCCAAACAAAGAAAACCAAACCCCAATCAAAAAAAAAACCAACAACAAAACAAAAAAACAACCAAACAAAAACCCCACAAAAAGCCCAAAACAAAACCAAACATTTTAAACAGGGGGGAAAAAAAAAAGTATTATCAGTCATTTGCTGTGGACTGGAAAGAAATTCAGACTTGACAGGCTTGCAAGAGCTATTTAATATTGAAGCAACTGCACTGCCCATTTTCTATATTCATTTATCACCAGCCAAGTCAAAATCTCATGTTTACAAGGGAATCTGCTTTTCACAGGTGTGTCTAAAGCTTTTGGTAGAAAAAGTCCAAATTATTCAATTTCTTGTGGAATTACAAAGAAAACTGCAGCTGGGAGGAAAAATAAAACAACCCATACAACCAATCCTCTTTCTTAATCTGAACACATGTAAACTAACTTTCAATAAATATAACTACCACTGGGTCAGCCTTTCCCCTATGCTGGTTTGAGAATTTGAAAACAACGTGTTCCCTGGGCCAGAAACTGAAAAATCAGGAAAAAAAAGCAAACTTAACTTGAATTTGTGTTTGCATCTGTTTTCAAAAATACTTCATTTCTCACTTTGCAACAGGTAAGGCAAGGGCAGATTTCCTGATTTCTCTTTCTATTTATATCTGGAGCAATGCAGCATCAGGTGACAGTCAACTACCCATATCCAGGGCATGGGAAGCATGGGAGAAGCATTTCTCCTCCCTGTGAGAGTATCCAGAGCAAGCTATTTGAACCAAGCTTTATTTGCCATTAAAAGGCTTCAAAGATATATTCCAAAATATCCTCCTATAAATAATGACCAACAGAATGAGAAAACAGTAAGAGTACTGAATGTTAGCTAGCCCAAGACCCAAAGCTTAGTTTTTTCCAAAACACCCCATGTTACTACCGAGAAAACTGTGAAACAACTTAGCAATTTAAAGAGAGGCTAGAATTTATTGTATACATTGAAGATATTCTGATTACAATCTTTTTTTTAAATTACTATTTGTGACAGTATCATTGGACATTACCTGATTTTATTGTTAGCTGGGTTTCTTCCTCAAAAAACGACTGTCAACCTGCAGAGACTTTGACTTTAACACAACTTCAAACATTAGGGTTACTGGAACAGACCACTTCCCTAAACATACATGAAGATCAAGTTTTTTAAGATTTTAATTTAGTATCTGGCCTTGCAATTTTTTCTGATGTCTAGTCCTAAAGAGAGATGTATATTTTACTAGACTTCTGTACATTAGAGATAGCAATAATAACTCACTATTTTCTTCATAAGAACAACCACCTCTTAACCAGATTGATTTTTCCTCTCTCTCTATTTTATATAAGATTCTTATAGTGAGCTATTTTAAATTCAGTGTAAAATATATGGACACCCAAATCTCAGCTTTTTACCACCACTGGCACATAATTAAAGACACAAACTGAGACAAGAATCAGCAAACAGGTACCATTTAATCAATGGAAATCACTATATAATTATTTTAAGGCCTTGAAGCTCACAAACCCCAGTACGTTTCCAGTAGATACGCACAGTCCGAAACAATCCCTGTTCTTGCAGAGATAAATGGGCTTCATAGCCAAGAAACAGGCACTATTTTGAACTAAGCTGGAAGAGGAATCAAATCCATAGACTCGAAGGGCCCTTAAAGAAACTGTGTTGCGGGTAACTCTCTTACACAGCAGTGATCCTCCAGGACTGATATTTCAGCTGACCTCAACTGTCTCAGAAGTGACACAAAAGATGCACAATGCCTTAAAGGTCTGTCATATATAAGGCACTGTCCTCAGACACAGTAAATCCAAAACATATATTCCTTCATATATTTATACACACGTATGCACGAACACACATATATTCACCCACATATGTTTCCTATGCAAATCAAAGTATTATCATCCTATGCCAGGATGCCTGTTCAGCTAAATCAGGTTCTTGATTTAATCCATAGTTGGACCACACAAGCTACAAGAACAGTGCAATGGATTTGTCAGCAAAAGACTTATTTACACTAGTCATTTTGAGAATTAAGACACCGATGTAATGGCTACATAATCTTTGCACGTTTTCATTAATAGCTCTTGTAGTTTGGTGTGTGCACACTATAGGGTACCAGAGTACAGGTATCATTTTTATCTACAGCATTGGGGATTATTTAAAAAGTGTGCAGGCTTTTTTTTTACTGCAGATACAGAGGTGATAGGAGGATAGGGGATAATCAGATTTTTTAAAAAAAATCCGCACGCTATTGATTCTCCCACACTTATTACTGACTGCTATGTCTTCTACCACAAATATTCTCTTTGATGTTAACAAGAAAGATGAGCTTTAAGGGCTGCAGGAA
>NW_009954185.1:7170757-7183767 GCF_000747805.2 Chaetura pelagica | reverse complement strand
AATGCTTATGCCTGGTACTGTCTTAATTATAAACTTGTCTGACTATAAATAAATAAAAAATAAATTGTTTGTATGCCCTGGCCAAATTCCTAAGGCTACAAAGTAAGTGTTCCATTATTTCTTATAAGAAACATTTTATATTGCCATGAATATAAACACCTGTAATATTAAGAACCGTACCAAATACACATTTACACAATGAGGTCTTTGGCAATAATTTTAGCTATCTGTATGATCTGAAACAGATGCAGGAAAAAAAGATTCATGTATACAAGAAAGTACAGATATCCCTTGGAAAATGCTCTTTATATGAAATACTGTGACTACAGTTGCAGCACAGGTATCCGTACCACACCCCAATTACCTGTTCTAAATTGATATAGCAATAAGCAAATAGACTGGAAGAATGTAATTCACCAAATGTAAGATGATAATGATACCACTGACAAAAACAAAACAAAACCAGTAAAAAAAGGCAGCAACATTAACTACACACAGTGCAAGTATTTCAGCTGTTTCTAAGGAGCTAAGCAAGCCAAAATATATTTTACTACTCAGCAACTCTTACTTTCTGTACTTCCAATAAAACTTATTTTCCATAGTTAAACATTTCTGTACTTTGACATATATTATGAAAATAATAAAGAAAGCACATGATATGCTTTCATTTTTTAAAGTAAACTATCTTCAAATATATAAATATATAATTAACTTTGGTAGTAAAATCAGGTTTATTGTTATTTTTGTTTGCATTATTCGAACAAATATTGCATTGCAGTTTTTTTCCATGGAATTACTCCTAGAGACATTTCAGCATGGGGCTCAATGCACAAACAATATCTTCTCTCCCCTAAAATTCATACCAGCTTCTACTTTACAACTGAGTTGTTCTTTTTTTTTTTCTGTCTTACCCCAGGTTTCAGATGAATCTTCCAGGCATCCTGCAGAAAACAGGATGGAAAACTTCTATTCAGCTACATTCATCCTGTGTTTTGAATGATGATTCAGATGAAGAGCTTTTTCAATGTTAAACCGTAATTCTTCTGCTGTAAATTTCACACTCCTTTCAGGGAGGCTACATCGAGGCTGATACACTGAAAAAATAATTTTAAAAAAGAAAATCTTTCACCATGCAGAAACATGTAAATAAGCATATGCAGCAAATATCTGTAAGGGTTTTCTTTTTTCTGCTTTTGTAAGTTTGGGGCAGGATCACCAATGTTAGCTGTAAAAGAAAGGATACCTGAACACTGCATTTAGAATTCAAACATACAAAGAGTGCATATCTAAAAATTGAAGATGCACAAAAATGCTTTTTTAAAATTGCGTCCCATATCAGTATGTAGATAGGGAAGAACAAGACATTTTTAGTGCACACATTTTAGCTTTGCAAGAGCAGCAATTCTCAAATGATTCCCCACACAACGATCTTATTCTTTGTGTCCTTTTTATCAACACACTGCTAGAAACTTCTATATCTTCATCCATTAGCTGTGTGATCACGCTGCACAGAACGACACTCTTTGTCAGGAGACTGCACGGTACCACAAGGAAAAAGCAACTGATCGAGCAGTGCACGCATATATTTCCAACTACTCTCTATACAGTCAGACAAACTGTAAGAGAAAAGAAGTTATCTGCATTGTAAAGCAGGACAGCAGTATTGTTTTGAACTGTACACCCCACGCATTTCAGCAATGTGAAAAGGACAGACACCTGCTTTTTGACTTACAAGTCACGTAGTCTGTAAAATAACAGAGTAAACCTGATCTGATGAATTGTCCAGTGTAGGAGTAGCATTAATGGTTTCTCAAACATCTTGCAGATTATTTATTACACAGGTTTTCTAGTATGAAGGGTAACCATGTTACAGACAGAGGCAGTACCTCACTTTGTAACTGCACAGCCTATAAATTCACACTAGAGATTTCCTCAGGACACTGCGCAGTGTTCAGGAAGCCAGACATGGCATCAACATCGCAAGTTTAAATCTAAGATAAAACTAATTAATAGCTGAAGAATTATCATGGTTTTTAATTAGAGAAGGGCCTCCTCCACAAACCTCGTCTCCCGGTAAAAATCTGTTCTGCAGTTTGCTAAAGAGGGGCCAAACGTGGTGTGCAGCAGGAGACATCCTCATCTGCAGTATGTATGTGAAAACCAGTCATCTTGGATGATTCAAATCTTGCAGAGACAGGAATTCCTGTTTCCCTGCTCACACAGATGCTTGTGGACAGCTCAAAGACTCCTTGAGCAGTATTTGAGTATCTTGGCAAAAGTTTCATTTACTGGTTATTACAGTGCAAGATTTACCTTTAAAAACACTTGTCCCAGACAGGTTAAATATGTAAGCAAGCCCCTACACATAGCTAATGAAATTAAATGCATTTTTATTTTCATTATATGTAATACAATTAAATACATTAAATATTAAATTTAACTGTACTCATATAGAATATACAACTCTTGATAGAAAAATACATGTTGTTGTACTCAACTAGCAATTTATATAGTGGCAGGTTGATTAACTTCAATCCATACTTCTAAATGCATGCCTTAGAGCATTAGTGTATACTTTGATTACTGTGCCAAACAGATGAGCAAATAATGGCAGCTATCATTTTAGAACTTTACAGACATGCCTCACTATTAAAAAACCCTTCTTAGATTAACATTCACTTTACAAAAGCAACAGACTCTTGATCTTATCCATGTTGCTTAATTTTAAAATCAAATCACAAATTTCATTATATTCAGTATTGTTCAAAGCCTTGGTCCTGTATTTATGCAATTACAAGACACAAAGATGTAATGCTAAGCATATATCTAACCTACATGTTTTATGCTTAAAATGTGTATCTCAGCTGCTTGAAAACCACTCGGCAGAGTAAGAGAAACTCTACAGTGTTTTAACGTCTCGTAGCATTTAAACTATGCCATGATTTTTAAATCCAGGCTAATATTTTTCTAAATTAATACCTGAAATTAGCAACACCACACTATTAACCCAGAAATCTGCTGTAAAAGGCAAGGCCAGGTGAGCCAACAGCATCAGCTCCTGGCAGCGCTTCTAGCTGCTGGTCAGCAAAAATACCCATGTACCTTAGAAAAGCCCGGAGAGAGCAGCACAGCCTGCGTGCAGCCACCAAGCCTCTCCTGGCTACAGCCACCATGTGGACCTGCAGGATACAGCCCCAGCAACGTCCAAACAGGCCTCCTGTGTCACTCCTCAGCTTGCTGAGTGTTACCACAACCTAGACAGACACAGGAGGATCCCCCAGACAGTCAGCGGCTGGAACACTGGCCCTGTGAGAAGACACTATGGAACTGAGCTTGCTCATCTTGGAGAAGAGAAGGCCTTTCCACACCTGTGGGGAGGTTACCAAGAAGTCAGAGCCAGGCTGTTCGCAGTGGGGTGTGGTGGGAGAACAAGAGAAAACAGACATTAAGTTGAAATATGAGAGGTTCAGGCTGGAAAGAAGGGAAAACGTTCTGTCGTGAAAAAGGTTGTGCAGCCTCCATGTCTGGAGGCTTTCATGACCCATCTGGATGAAAGCTGGTCTCATCTCACAGCTGACTATTCTTTGAGCTGGAGGTTGGACCTCCTGAGGTCTCTTCCAATCTTAAGGATGATCCTGTGATCCTGTATTTCTTACCCCTGCTGCCTAACTGGGAGGTTTTCTGGAGCAAGTCTCTACTCACAAGATTTTATTTCCTCTATTCACTACTTAGAGCCTTTAATCTGATACTGTTCAGACACCAAGAGAGCGTCTTATCTGACACCACTGGGTTTTTTTTCTCTAAGGGCAAGTTGTTCTTTCAGTCACTTGAACTCTAAAGTATTATTGCAAGTACCCTGGAATCCATGAGGTGATTCTGGATTCTAGTTGTTCCTATCTAATAAGGAACCCTCCTACAGTATCAACAGGCAAAAAAGAGGAGCGAAAGATCTGTAAAAATTTTTCCTCATGAAAAAAATTCAACTTAGTTCAGGATATCTTTATCTTTCAAAAAAATACAATCTAATACCTGACCTTGACACATCCTTTCTTATGGGTGTCAAATTAGCTGCTAAAACTCCTGATATTAGTGTATTCCATTATTTTTTCCTCTATATATCTTTCACATTTTCCACTCCCCAAGCACACTTCTGAGATCAAGAACAGCCCTACGCAGGCAGGCAGCTTCCTCAGATATCAGAAAATCAAAGTACATGCACAGCAAGACCCATGACATACATGTACCTGTTTTTATTATTACTATAAAACAGAGCATACAACATAAATACAACATATGAAGGAACTGGGAAGCAACAGTGTTGAGCTACAAGAACTTCAAACATCTAACATGTGAAAATGCTCGTTCAACCCTCACTTGAGGTCCTGGGAGCAAATTTGGTATACAGAGTTTACTACTCAAGTCTAAAAATGGTGCACAGTGAACTCACTGAAAAAAAACCCCAACACCTTTTAGCTGTAATAAACAAACAGTTGTTACAGGCCACCACAAAGAACTTCTAAAACAAAGTCAGCACAAACCTGCTATACTTCCATTAGAAGACCACCTCCCTAAAGCAACCAATTTTCATCTGCTCCTGAAGGGACTTTGTTTAATTTCTTTTTCTTGCCCACCTGTGTCCTAACTTCATTTCGCTAATGCATACAATTTTCCCTAAGAAAAGATCAAGTGGACAAATCAGGTTCCTGATTCTGGTACCAAGATATTACTGAGCTTCATCAATTATTAAGGGGTTCCAAACCATGGCAAACAAGTCCCCCAGAGCTCAGTCAGAAAAAAACAAACAAAACACAAAAACCACAGATCTAACCTTGCCAGACTATCTGCTTCTTACACTCATAGCAACCTGCCTCAGAAGAAAAAAATAAATAATAAAAAAATCTTTAATATGTATGAAGTACAGACCATCTGAGGTGGGCTCAGAGAGCCAACTTAAAATAAGCAGCGTTCCCAGATGCATTCACAGTCAGCAAAGAGCTTAAGACTCAGTAGTTGTTTGTAAGTAGAAAAGAGATGGGGGACTAGGATGAAGGTTGTCCAACACCTGTCACTGTAAAGAACGGAAAAAAACACTTACATACATACTGTGTATAGGGGTATACGGAGAAGAGTAACAAGAAAATAGAAAACCTGTTGAAGACAAAAAGATCAGACCATTAATAATAAGTCTTCTAGGATGACTCTCCTTGTCACTGTGGTGGAAGGAGCATCAAGAAGGTGAGAAAAGATTATAGTATTATTACTCCAGTTTGTAAGATGGACCACTGAACTCCTCATGATATGCAAAGTAAGAATGGCAACGAACAAGTAGCAATGAAGAATCTGGGGAGGCTTCTGTTTTTACTCTTTCTTTTAAAGAATTAAACACACTTTTCTATATTAGTCTTACAAATTTTCTCAATTCTCTTGACATCTCTTTTCACTTCTGCCACTATACATCCTCATATTAGCTATTTACTGTTATGCATGCCATACAGCTCAATAATGTTTCACTTCTGAAAAGGGAAAAATAACCTTGTTTTTTAATTTTAACCACTGAAACCTGAGTTGCATTTAACCTTCCCACCAAAAAAACCTAACCCTTGAGAACAACTTGTAACTTCTAGCAGCTTGTTATGCAGCTATGTGTTTCCAGTTCAATAAGAGATAGTTACATTAGCTATAAATGAACTGTGACTAGGTAAATATGAGTAAGCCTTTCAAAGCGACTGATGCCAATTCTGTCAAGAAGCAAATCTACACCTCTATTCAAGTCAAAATCATCACAAGTATTTGTCCTGTTATGTAAAAATCTGCTGGCTTTTTAAACGCTACGAATTAAACCCTGGTTTCACCAATATCCCTCACTAAAACTCCACTCAGCTCTCGGGGGCCAGGATTTCACGTGGAATTTGAATCTATATATGGGCTGATCCTGTAAATACTTACCCAGGATGGAAGGGGCACTGATATTTGAGCTCTGGTGAATCTTGCTGTCACACATTGAAGTGTGTCTTTTCCCAGCGGTCTGCTACACTTGGCTGCTGGAGATTACGGCTCTCTGTGCTGAATCAGCAAACACAAACCTCAGGCATGCTCCAGCAGCTTAGCAGAAAGTGATGCATTTCGAAGGGTTTGAGCTGAACCTGTGGGTTTTGCAATGAAGTAGCTAAGGTGTGGGCACACGTTCCCTTCTGCAAATTTTGCTGAGGGAGCACTAATCCCCAGTAAAAGGGTGGAGCGTGGAGTTTGGGGCAGTAGCAACTTAAACCACTTCAAGGAGGTTTGCCAGAGCTTGTCTGTCAGCACTCGAACTTTATTCCTGTAAAGAGTCCTATCGACTTCAAAGGGGCTGCGTGCACCACCGCAATTAGTGACATCCACGCTTGCAGAGAAGACTGAAGCCTAATTAAAATTTTAATTTTTTAGAATTTGCACAATGACATCGCTTTCACTTTGCTAAAGTACAACAAATACTAGGAGAAAAAAATGTGCAACACTACCGTGCTTAAATTTGCTTATTTATTTAAAATAAGGTAAATTTTGCATACATATGGCAACAACCATAGAAAACTTATTAACTGTATCCCTGCAAATCTATGCTAATCTGTATATGTTATCATAAATTAGTATGAGCCCTTGCTATACATTTTTTTTATCCATGTATTTAGAAATGTGCTTATGCCTAACCAGGGAATTTTAAGTTGTTTTGCAGACTGTTCCTGTATCCAACTGCAACCTGTTTATTTTGACCTCAGTTCTTAGAAACTGTTGATGCCACCGTAGAAATATGCTGTGTGTTCCAACAGGCAACAAACAGCCCTAATGACAGAATACTCCATCTGTGCTGCCAGAGCATACAGCCTCAGTCTATAGCTCATATATCCTCCAGCTGAGCACAAATCCTCAAACAGAACCTGCACTGCAGCTCATACCACAAGGTACACTCTGACATGACGAATCTACCAAAAACGGGCCTTTGTAGGGAGTCTGAAGTCAGCCAGTTTACGTCAGCACAATCCAAATGCACCAGCAGCACTTGTATTTTGCTCTCCCTGATTTGATTAAGTACAGCCTTTCAGGTTTTTCAAATGTTTTAAAACTACAAAGTAAAGAAAGCTGACAAAAATTGCCCAGTACTATCAAAAGGTAAGAGTTAGAGTGTGCAGAACATACGGCAATATTTACAGCAGTCTAACACGCTGCATTCAAGGGGATTTTCCATCAACCTTGTATCTGGAAAAGGAATATTACAGAAAAAAATGCATATGGGAATCCTTTAATTTTTCTTGCATCTTCTCTTCTTATATGATGCAGCTGTGGAGCAACACCCACTGGTATTGGTAGCATGAAACGGCGATCCTTTCCTTTTACTAAGGTCTGGTACCAATTACCATGGATTTAGAGGCACTATATAAAAGACAGTGCTGATTTGTTTCTAAATTTGTATCTTGATTAAACTGTCAGACTACAGCACAAAAGCAGAGCTTACCTGACTTTAAAATACTACTACAATAAATTATCCCACAAGTGCAGTACAATTTGAGAATACTTACAAATGGATCAATACTAAGCTTTATATTTAGATTTAAAATTTTGGTCATGGTAAATCAAACAGAATAGCAGCAGCATTTTATATTCAAACTGTAAACTCAGTATGTTCCAAGTAAAAACTGTATGTGAGGAGAGACTGTGAAGCAGGATTTTAAAAATCAGCAAGTTAGCCAAGAGAATAACAACAGTATTATTATTTTCAAAATTATTTTAAACTGTATTTTGGTACACAAAAAAGCAAATACGAAAGGCCAAAACTCATACTCTCAGCAACACAGATGTAAAACACCATAGGTCAGAATGGTGTTTTTCAGTATTTCCCCTGTAAATAGAGCAGAATTTGGTCTTGTCCCATTAAAGCAAAGTCATTTCCCCCAGAATAGCTTCAATGACACTGACTATATTTTAACTATCTAAAATTTTCAACCTCTAGGATTAGTGCTGTAAACACACATAGTGATTGTGGTCTAATGAAAGAAAAAGTCAACATAAACATGTGAAGCAAAAGCACTATCAGCCATGCATAACTTCCAAAAAGTTGTTTAGGAATTAAACTGTTGTTATTAAAGCTAATTAAACTACGGTTATTAAAACTTCGACAGCATTCTAAGCCATTCTGTACAGTGCAAATATTATTTTAAAAAAGACCAATTTTCAATCATGATTACAAGCCACCACTTTTCCTAAAGCTTCTGCTTTTTTTTTTTTTTTTCAATGTTCTCTTATTTCTCAACACAATTTTTCAATGTACTTTTACATGGTATCTGTGTAAGAAAATAGCTATTCTAGATTAATTAATTAGCATGCACCTTTCCAGAGAAGGAATATATGATTAAAGTATTACATAGTGAAGTTCAGGCATATTTTTATTCCCTCACAAGAGGGTCATTGATCCTCCCCTCTCCCCAGTTTCAAATGCGGAACTTGGCTGCTGTGGGTTCTTTCCCACACAAATCAAGCCTTAGCTCTTTTGAATTGAAACAATATGGGATGATTATTGTGGGAAATTTTTTACTGTTACTGTAATTTAAAACTTTCTGTACCCAATTTTACATTTTCTATAAATCAAAAACCCATTTCACTTAGGGCTACAATTAAACAGAGGAAATCAAAGACTAACTTCTAAGCAAGTCTTGCTATTAATCATAGGATGAACTAGTAGTACAACTACTTTTACTGCAATTTCTTTCTGCCTGAGAACTACATTTTAATCTAAAGCTTGAGCTCTTCAGAAGAGACTGTGTCACAGATGAGACAAATTAAATAAAGGTATACTAAATGTCAGTATTGCATGCTATTTAAGATGGGAGAAAAAAACCCAAAGTCTATCAACTTCTGTAGGAACTCCAAAAAAATATAAATCACTTGCTACAATATAATCAATCACAGTTATTTATAGCAGCCTCTCTCACCTCCTGACACAACAGAAGCCTGCTAAAAAGCACAGTGCCTGCAACGTTTGCACCACTGCAATGTTACTAGAGAGACAACTGCTCTGTCTGATGCTGCACATGCAGAAGTGATTGTGCTTTTTCTCTCACCAGAACCAGCCATGGAGCCACGTCTTTTACTTTACATACATGAACTGAAATATACTTTTCCCCCCTCCTTTTTAAAGAATACTTTACTAAAGCAATTTATTTCAGCATCAAAATTCAAATTTAAATTATGACATAAAAATGTAAAATTAAGATAGTAGTGAAAAATGAAGCTGTGTGAAATATGTACACTTAAGGTTTCTGTTTTTTCAAATTGGAAGCCGAAATGCTGCATTTTTATTTACTAAAAAGAAAAAATGCTTCTTGTTTTCTAGACAAAATAAAATGTCAACCCTTAAATCAACAGACACATTTCACCCAGCCGTCATTTTTTTTTTTCCTCTGCCGCTCCAAAAATTTTTATGTCATTAATGCTTTTCAGGGCTATGATATTTTTAGGGGAGGTTTAATTCCTTGTGGTATTACTCTTTTAAAAAATCCTACAGAGGTACAAGTCTCTGCATTATTTGCAGCAGTATATCCACAATAAGAATAAGCAATAGTAGTAGCTGCTTCATAAAATATATACTCAAAATAAAAATTGGCTTCCAGTTAAACACAGTCTGTAATGTGTATATTCCATGCCAAAGAGGAACCTTTTACTGATTACAAGGTAAAATTAAAATTTAAAAACTCATTTTTATTTAAATCAGACAGGACAAAAATAGCTGTGAGGAATTTTGGGAGTTACTGGAAGGGGTTTGTAGAAAACCAGAAGAGTGTCCCCAACACTGAGCTACTATTCAAATGCTATGTTTCTATACAACAGCAACAGAAAAGTTTTCACCTCTGAGAAGAATCAGATTTTTAAAAGTAAATTACATACTGAGACTACAGTTTGAAACATTGTTTTACTACTGAATTTCTTCCTAACGAAGATTTCTAATGTACTTGCAGATCTCATTATCTCTGACAATGAACTCCTGGAGCAATCAACAGCTCTGCTTCTCAAAAAGTGCATTAAAAACGTGTCAGTTCATCTGTGACACAATATGCTCCTAGGTCTTTTCTTCAGTTTGCTGGAACTTGCTCTTCATTTTGAGCATACTATTTACCAAGCTAATGGAAAGGGGAACTTCTCATTTTATTTTCTACTCTGACCTCAGCATCAGCCAAAGGTAGGTATTGACTACACAGTTGATGCTCTAACCAAAACAATTCCTGCAACCATAGCCTTGCCTTCCAGTAACTTTGGAAAGACTGGATATAAACTGACCAAAAGAGTAAAGAAACAAAAAGTGGTGGAAACCTAAAAGTCACAGGAATTTTGTAATCTTGCACAAATAGCATGAAAAAAATTAAGTACTTACTCCATTTAGTTACAAACCCTGCCTGACTTAACAGGCCAAGTTAGAACATTCATCCCTTCTCTTTTTCTCCTCAGCTTTATCACCCTAAACTTCTCCCATCTGACCACAAACGATACTGTAAACTGAAGAGGGAAACCCCCTGGTGCTCAAGACGCCTACATACAACTTGGACTGGAAGTGTTCTTGCTCAAGTGGTACTGAGAATACAAGCAGATCAGTAGCACTCAGAAGCCAGCGGGAGACACCTCAGTGCAAGCACAAAAATTTACTTGGGCCCTGGCAGCACTCGCCCAAAGAGTTTCAACGTCATCAGTAATCAGGCTATAGGGGTCAGAAACTGGGAACATTTACTAACATTTACTTACTTACATTACTTACATTTACATTACTAGGGAACATTTCAAAAACTCTGGCTATAGGTCTCCTGTATTTTAACTTTTGGCTCAAAGCATTGTTTTTCACACAGCTCTTTCCAGCTGCAAATGAAAGGAGAGGGGAAGCAGTGGCAGGAGGGGGAGAGGACATGGAAGCAGTACAGGCTGGGAAATGTAATGGTAATCCTGTTTATGAACTTCCCTGGACTACCAGTGAGTGCAGAGGAAGTCGTATGCACGAGCATCTGCAGAATTTGCTTGTCACAGGCACACTTAATAGAAAATCTGGGTGTGGGGGTGGAAGGGGGATGCACACAGACTGATCTCAGTTTGTACAGTATTCTTTAAAACACAGTTGTCCTTCTGCAGTAAGGCAGTACAACTTTAGCTGGCCTGAAGCTGTCCACATGGTGGAACCAGTGTGGCTTTCTGCACACAGTTAAATCTTTTCTTCTCAACTCTGTGGATCACGTGTGTGTCTGGGGCACTCTCCAGTGTAGCTATGCCCTTAATGAAAATGAAAATTGTAGACAGGGTGACTGAGAAAGCCTGCTCACTTGAACTGACTCCAATTTGCTACACAATGCCAATGCTGCATGAACCAGGCACACTTGCCTGTCTTCCAGAAACTGAACTCTTACAAACAGAGGATAGGTTGCTGCAAAAAAGAAATAAATCCTGGAGTCAACAGCATTCAGGCAAGCAGTAGGATAAAGAGAATGTAATTATCATAGAAAAAATATATCAGCAAAAAAAAGATTTAAAATATGCCAGTCTTTATTTTTAAAAGTTGCCTCCCAGTTTTCTGTTCTGCAGGGAGTACATAAAATGTTTTTATTTTAAGTTTTAGTTTCCATGCCTCTCCTGTAAATGTTTGGGGGTTTTGTTGGGTTTTTTTACTGTCAATGATCTAATTAACTTTCCCGTACAATCTTAAAATATTTTCAACATACTGGATTTTAATTACTTATGCATCAGAATCCTAAACTGGAAGAGCAACAGACCAGGCAAATTCACAGCATCTTTCCACTGAGCTGTTCTGACTGGTCTTAAGACTTTGATTTGGAGAATAGCCATGCTGCACATGTGGCAACCCCTCCTATTACTTAAGAGTGACTAATTTAAGATGGTGGTGGTGAAAGAAACCTCATGGCAAGTAAGCAAGACAGCACATAACCTTCCACTTTGGTAGAGAATACTACTGAATTTGGGGAACAGAAGGGTTGTCTCCTAAAGCTGTAAGTGAAAGTCTCCATTCAAAAGAAGCTGAGGCAGAAGAGAAGCTGCGACACAGACCTAGACTATGAGATGACATCTTGTGTAAAGCAGTATGTAACCCCTTGAATTCCGTAGACATTGCATTTCAAAACTGATCACAACTTCTCCCTTTGCAGCTCCATATTCTCCACATGTATGTCCTACATGGTTTATTTAGACAGCAACCGTTTCTCACAGAAGAAATCTCATGGACACCAGAGTTACTTCTACAAAGGGAGCTGCTGAGGCAGAGAAGGAGGAGGAAATGTGAAAAGGCTCTGTTTCAGCCAAAACTGAGTGTAAAAGAATCTCCCCACTTCTTAACTATTTTTCCAAACAAGGGCACCATGACTTCCACATACAAATACTTCATCAAGGGCTAATTTCTGGACAACAGCATGTCTAAGAGATATAATTTACAAATTAAAGGATATTAAAGGGTAAGAGAGTAACCAGACAAACTCTTGGGACTGCAGATTATATTGATCAGAAAGAGCTAACACCATTGATTTCAATAACAATTATCCTTTGCACCTAGTATTTCTTCCAGTGGCTTCTACAGCAGTTCACAGTACAAAAAGGACATAAAAAAGCTGTGTGCTATCTGAAGTGGCTTGAATAGGACTTAAACTCTTGGCAAGCCTCAAACTAGTCATCTGCAAAGAGGTGAAACTCACTGTGAAGAGTGGCTTTACTTTTTTTTAACTGCCATCAGAAGTAATACCCACTCAGCCATGATCTGAAACACAGCCACTGATCATCCAGATGAACATTTTCATTTATAAGCGTTTTTCAAAAATGCTCATATAGAGCTGTAGCAAAGTTAAAAGTACACCAGCAGTGTAACTTTTCAGCTTGATTCTTTATGTTAATTGAATTACAGGACTTTGCTGTTTGTTCTTCCACTATCTGCAACTTCAAAACTAATGTACACAGTTAAAGGCACAGGCCTGGTTTTCCACAGATTGAAAGACTTGTTA
>NW_009954185.1:7162389-7170724 GCF_000747805.2 Chaetura pelagica | reverse complement strand
GCTGAACCTGCAATTAATCTGTACTTCAGGTTAGATTGTATCTCAGGAGGAACACACTAGATGACATGAACAGTTACAAAATTTAGGGATTTGCTACTGGGTCACTCACCCCCTCTTACAGGCCAAGTTCAACCCAACAGCAGGCAAATGCGTACACTTTCAGCCCAGCAGGCACCAAAAGTTAAAAGGCTTGCAGCAATTATTGTGACAATAATGGAATTTTAGTGCTTCCGTGTCCAACCCAGAACCTTATATGGGTGCAAAACAGCCATATCCAGCTGACAGTGTAGAATAATTTATTTTGGGAAGAGAATTACGCTCATACTTTAAGTTCCTTCAAGTTGCTAGAACTGATGGCAAGATGTGGACTGCAGCATCACAGACCAAATAAATATTTACTAGCATGTACATATATGCACACACAGTACCTTCCATAAGCACAGAAATATCTTCATAAAGTTACAAGTATTTGGCTTTCACTCCTGACTTCCACACTGGCCTGCTCTCTACAACACGCACAACCACCTTTCAGTTTTGGATTTCCCTCCCAAATCAATCCTTTTTCTACAAACTCCAGAAAACCTTGCTCCCAGCTGGCTGTATCTGCAGCCAAGTTCTACTCTTTACCTGCTTGCCTAAGTTTAGACTCCTGAAAGCATTTTGTGGTAAAAAATACAAGCACCCAAGGGATACAATTTTTTTAATCCTGTTAAACACCACCCCTTGAGAACATTTTGTCTTATTGAGAAGAAAGTAATTGCCACTCTAAGTACTAAACAGCATCCTAAATGTGTCCATGTGAATATTGTATGATCAACTTAACTTTTATTTACACCAAGTAGGAGCACGTTCATACAAAAAATACTCTGATCTTATACATGAAACATATATATTGTAGAGTGGGTTATACTTTAAATGAAATAATTTTCTAGAGACATTCAAAAGGCACCAAGGAGACAGTAGAAATAATTGTTTTAGTATAATTTAAAATGTAAATGTCACGTAATATGTAATTTAAATGTAAATCTGCACCTTAAACCTTCAATCCATCAATGTAAATCTCCATTTAAGAAACAAAATTTCCATGTGATCATGTTAATTCCTCCTTCTATAATAATTACAGAATGAGAAATGTATAACCTTCCATTAAAAAACAGTAACTAACTGTCTTCATAACAGACTGAGTTGGAAAACTGTTTAAAAGAAAAAGGGTTACTAATAAAAATAGATTTAAAGATGTAAATGATCTATTCACATAATAACTAGGCAAGAAAAACCTTTCTATATTTCACACTGCATTAAAACAAAACCCAAATGCTATGATGAAGCCCTGTAGCAAAATTTAAACATGCAGGCCCCTTGGGCCTGTAACAGTTTCCATACATTTTTGGGATAATATGATAAATCCTTTCCCATGCACCCTGCAATTCATAAATGCATACTGGAGTAGGAAAATTCCAATGTTGTGTCCCTTAAAACAACGAAGGAAGACGATGATACTCCTTGGTTTAAATTAGACAAAATAAGAAGGTAAAAAAGCTAACTGCATAAGTCCATAAGGTCATGCAGAATGTAGCATTCTTTAAATGCACTTTAGGAGTCATTCGAGTTCAGGTTTCCTGTATCAGGTTTTTAAATTAGTGTCACTTTGGTTTGAGAGTATAATCCAAAACTCTCCAATATCTGTGGGAGACTTCCACTTACCCAGAACTGGATATACTATTTTGTTTCTTATAGACAAAAGGTAACATCTGCCAAAGGTAATAAAAATACCCTAAGAACTCTACTCTATTTAAAAAGAAAAAAAAAATAAAAAAGAAAAAGAAAAAAAAAAAAGAAAATAAGAAAGAATTTGCAATCAAGAGAGAAAAATAAATACCAAAAGAGAGAGGAAAAAAAAAGAGTAAATTATCAACAAGTAAAATCTTTTTTAAATAATACTTGTTGTAAATACAGCAGAGCTCTTTGTGTATGGGTAGGAAAACAGATACAGTGATCAAAATCTCTTGGATGCAATCAAATAGTTTTCTTACCCTGTTGCACACTGAATTCTAACAAAATGCAAAACTAACTCTGAAAAGATTGCCAATGCATTTAAAAGTCCATGTCAAAGCTTTGTGCTCACCAACTCAGTACTTTCTGATCTAAAACAAGCAACTTTCCATCTAAAACACTATAAATATTTGCAACTTTTTTATAGTTACTACATCTTGCAGATGAAAACGTAAATCAACTCTTCTACAGCTTTATCTTCCAGCCAGAATGAAGTCTTTTCTGCCATCTATCCCACCGCGATACATTAAGATCAGTTACTGTGAGAAATGTATTAGAAAGAATAATATGCCCTGTCAGAAAATGAGTATGAGGTGTATCCTCTTTACAGAAATCCTTAACTGACCAACCTCTCTGATGAATTAACTTCAGCAAGAAGTATCTTGGCCTATCATGGTTGAAAAACACAATCACATATTTCTCTAAGCTACTCAATGTCACTCTCTACCCTTCCAGCATTAAAATAAATACACTTAATGATGCTGCTGTTTGTTTTCTAGCTCCTGAGATCAACTGTTTCCCAAGTAGGTCTGTCTTTTTTGTTTTGTTGTTGGGTTTTTTTGTTTGGCTTGTTGTTTTTTTTAGGTAATTTAAAAAATAGAATAGAGAAGAATAAGGAAAAAAAGAAGAGTTTCAAATAATGCTGTTTTTTTCTAATTTGGCATTCTAAAAATATTGGTGCCTGTAGTCGTAAAAGCACTTGAACTCTTTTACTATTAAAACTTCTCCTTCTGGAAATGTTCACTTATGTGGACAAAAGAATTTCAGGAGATTAATGAATGCCACAGTAAGCATATCTGTATTTGGGCATCTGAAAATATGGGCAACATACTAAGTGTACCTCAGATTTAGAGTGTTGCAAAATACCAGTCAGCAATTCAAACACCAAAAATCAAAGGCTGCAGAAAGTGATGACTTAATTAATATTTAATACAGTTATATTGGTTATTATAATAATAAATTAAGTTTTCCTTAGTTCCTCTTTCTTCTCCTTCGCAAAATCTTCAATCCAAAGCAATTTACTTTTCTATTTACGCTTTAACATGTTTGAAAAGAGCCAATCCTTTGAAACTCCAGAGAGAATGGACAGGAGTTAAATGTTTTCCTTGGCAAATAATATGATACAACAGTTGAGGTTAATTTAAACTTACATGTGTAATGATAAGTAAGTACTACATTGCCATCTTAAACCTATAGACTGCCTCCAAAAAAACTGGCCTAATTTCAATTTAAAAAATGCATAAGGTAATTCCTGAACTACATACTAAATACGGAACCAACATTCACTCTTTTTTTATTCATAAAACTCTCCTTTAGAACATCAGTGAGATGAAGCCCTTTGTAGCCCACCCCTCCTTAAAAAAAAAACAAAAAAAAACCACACAAAAAACCAACAAAACCAACCAAACAAAAAACCCAATAAAATATGATCAATGCTTAGACATGTATTTTGGCATATCATGCCTGGACAATTTTTATGAGAGTTTTGAAAAGTTTTGTGGAAGATCCTGAAAGCCACCACAGCAGTCAGATTGTTACTGCAAACTATATAGGCTTAATCCAAATGCCATTTGAAGTCGGTGGAAAAACCCCCGTCACTTTCAGAGGCCTTTGGATCACATCCTTTGTTTCCAGAAGTGTGGCACAGCAAATTTCAAACGTATGTGAGAGGGAAGAGTGCACAACTACTAAATAACTGGTAACACTAAGCTTCTGTGAAAAAAAAATACTGCTTTTGCAACTGGCAAATCAAAATTATGAGCTCTTATATTTGATGGTGTATTTTTAAAAGACACACTTCAAAGAGCCTGATTCTGGGTATTTTATTCCTGCATATCCACCTACAAATTAAGGCATCTTAAACAGAATGATATTCTTGTTTGGAGATCATAATTCAAACTTTAATGAAATCCTACTAGTACCGAGGTCACTAGGAGTTTTAAAATATTTTAGGTCAGTGCAAGAATACCTGTGGGCAAATTTCTGCATCGTTCCTAGAAAAATCACAAAATGGTTTGCTTGCTAGTGAGAAACTGTAGGCCAGATTTATTAGTGATTCTGCAAATGTGCATACATACTACATTAGTGAATATCTGTGGAGACGGGGGTTGCTCCAAAGCTCAAACTCAACAGAATTCATCCCATTGTGGATCAGGTATGGAGTGAAATGCATAAACAAGTACAGATTTGCACAGCCAGTACAGTTTACAGTAGCATAAACTCAGGACTTGCAAAAGGGCATGTGCACTTGAAAACATCTACCCCGCCATTTTATATCTACTGGGATCACCCTAGTCATGAATGTCTATTGTGCTGGCCACAGGGATTTCAACTTTTTGTCTCCTGGCTGCAATAATAATTCCAGCTAGCTGCACGCATACTGAATAAATTAATACCTATCTTTGCAAATATCAAATACATTGTACAAGCAGACATGCTATGTGAACACGTATGTAGCTATGAAGAAACATTCTACAGTATGTCTTCTTTGAGAAACAAAGACATGCAATTATATTTCTCTCTTTTTTTTTTTCTTTCTTCTCAGACATGTACAGGCACCACACATACAAATTAAAACTGTATTGGCAGCATTGCTTTGTTATATATTTGAGCTCCACAACCACCACCATTACAGGGGGAGGAGGAGGCAGCGCTGATTACCTGCACCTGTTCCAAGCCAAGAGCAACTGATGCAGTTAGGAGGAAAAATGCCTAATTAGAGCGTATTTCCATTTTCTTGAGGGAAGGTGTCACGATGGCAGGCCTGCCCATGCCCTGAGAACCCATGTGCACAGGAGACTTGGAATGCTGCCGTGTGAGGCAGGAGGCCCTGCCGAGGTTTATCACGCCACAGGAATATGTGGTGCAGGGACGAAGGCTGGTAACAGTGAGACCATTCTGCCTGCAAGGGAGCTGCTGAAACACCGAGTGGATGTGAACTACACCCCCGTTCCCCCCAAAATATTTCCTTTCAAAAGAAATCTAGATGAAACCAGGCATTCCTTCCAGTCCTCCTTTTATTTCTCCTTAGCTAGTAAAAAATGTTTATGAATACTTGGCATGTACTAGGAGGAAGCAGTGCTGTACCAATACAGCCATAAAAAACATAACCCAAGCCTTACAGTCTTCTGCTATCTTCTATATTCAATGAAGACAAGAACTCTGGATTGCACCTATATTTGAAAGTGGTAACTCCTGCTCCATTCGCTTTCTCTTTCTTCTCTCCACCTCCTCCCTTTTCTCTCTGCTTTGCCCACAATAAAATCTCCCTTAACCTGATCCAAACCAGGCAGCGCTTATCCAGACAAAATTCCAATTGATTAAAAAAAATTTAGCTTGAATAAGGACACCAGACATCCCATTTATTACCAGTGAGAGTAACCACCACGTCGTCACCCACCTATTTGTGTCAAATACTGTGGACTACACTCCTCGTTTCCCTGCAAGCTGCTCCCTGCCTTGAATGTAACAGTGCTCTCTGTTGAGCACTCTGTATTACTCTCAGGCCTAGAACATACGTAACCTTCCCTCCTGTTCTTTGCTTTCTTTCTGCCTTAGTATCATTCAGTAAAAGTCATTTTCAGTCAAGATAGGTGGGAGTTTAAGAATAGACTGTTCATTTATCAGCAACACCTTAAATATCCTTCTGGAGGAAAAAAATCCATTTGGAGGATGGGGGTGGGAGGGAAAGACTGAGTTTGGAGCAAAACCAGTGCATCTAACATTATTTTCACTGTTTCGCTCAATCAGTATCTGTGAATATGCAAAACTTTATCCTAGCCAGCTATAAAAAAAAATTAAAATATATATTTTAATTAAGCAAAGTATTGTATGTGCTTTTAATTTTTCATTCTATGCACCAAACACTTTGCATGGAAATCCTGGCAGTCCAACACAAAACACTTTTAAAATGTAAATGCACTAGTTCACGTGTATAATTCCTGAAGGCATTCATCTGAGGGGCTGAATATTTCTATCAGCAGTTATATTTCAAGTTACAGTCTAAAAATAATTTTAAATTTACAACCTGGAATTCAAAAATCTAATGAACAGATTTTAATCCTTCTTCAATTAACACACGTGATCTTTATGCACTGTGTTCATTTTTAGCATGCTTATAGGAATCCTCACTGTGAAATAAACCAGTAATAAGGCAATTTTGTTTCTCTTACTTTCACAGCGATCATTTCTAGCAAGCCACCACAAAACAATTAACTAATACACCAGAAGCAATTTTATATTTCTTTAAGTGCTAGTCCTCAGCAACCAAACCACCCCAACAAGTATTACAACCTAAGAAAAAGAAAACCTCTTTAGATAAACAACATCATTAGGAGTAATATCACTGAGTACTCTGAAATTTCTCAGTTATGAGTGTTTAGCAGCTTGTGATTTTATAACAACTACTGCAAGTTAAAACTCTGAAGTAATATTTTATTTGCATTGTACTGTACTGTGCAGCCACTACAGGCCTCTAAAAAGTACTTTGAAGAAATTAATTTTAGCTATCATCAAGCCATACATTCCTAAATTCCTTTCTTAATCTACACAGTTCACTAAAACTTTCTGTACTTACTTTCAGCTTGATCAGCCAATAAATACTGCTTTACTACTTAAAGTTATGAGTTGTTTTTCAGTTTATGTTGCCATAAAACAGTTCAAATGCAATGCCAATAGAGACGGTTTTAATACAATGCTGTTAATGGTCTGAATTTAAAATTATTTTTCCACAGGTCACTAGATATTTTCCAACTAATTGTGTGTGTGTAAGTGAGTTTCTGAAGAAAAAAACCAAAACTTACGCTTATTTGGATTTGTGTTATTTACTTTAAATCCTGGATATAAACAAAATTAAAGGAAAAATATTAAAATATTTTAAATAAGTGTCTCATTTTTCCAGTGTAGGAGGAAGCATTTTTTTAAATAAATATATATGAAAGGGCTAGTTTTCTCATAAAGTGTCTTTAAAATATATTTATTTCCAGATACTTTAATTTGCACGTGCACTTGCCTATATAAAGAACACCAAGTATTATAATAGGTTTGGCAATTTCATAGTAGTAATAAATCTTAAGTGTGGAACCGGCTGCCAAATTATGCCTAACTCAATACATCTATAACCACATGGTACTTTCATCTATGAATGGCACTACTCTAATATTTAAGTATTATACTTAAAATGAATTCCTTCATTACCACCCGAAGAGAAAGAGAGGGAGTGTGCATGAGCATGTGCCCGTCCGCGCCCGTAGAAGATAAAGATGAGAATACACTTATGACACTTAGGGACTATTAAAGGCCTTAAAAAATGGCATTTCAAAGATATATTATAAAAAGGTAATTACAAACTAATCCTGAACCATCCCAAGTATAATAAAATTTAAATATGAACCCTGAAAATATTTATGTTGAATCACATTGCTAAGACAATCAGGAAACCTAACTCTAATGAGATACAATTATTGAAGATCATCACACAGTTACCTTAAAAATTATTAGTTGAGAAATGCAAACACATACCTTCGAGCATACACACACACACAAATGGCATAAAACCCTACGTACTTGTCAGCAGTTGCTTTAGAGCTGCTCTGCTCATGGATGTTCAACAATTCTTCACACATACTGAAATATTAAATAAATATAAAAACTTGCACTGCCCAACTTTATTTCTTTCCTTGAGCTTCCTTCCATAATAAAAAAAAAAAAAGAGGGGGGGAAGAGGGGGAATGCCATTCAAGAAAGAAGCTATATTGTAATCAATGAAGGCAAAGACTGGCACAAGTCCTAGAACATTTGCATTCCGAAATAAAAGCTGTGATCGACCTTTGTCTGCTAAGAAAATGAAGCTTGCTGGTTTTAAACAGACTAGCGAAGGGAGGGGCGGACTTGATAGAGAGGGAGAAGAGAACCTAAAAAACAGCAACAATAGCAAATATTAGTATATCACATCCCTAATAGCCAGCAAGCGATCTCCCTGAAGGAGCCTAAACCTCGCCAGGCTGGTAACGTGCTCCTGGATAACCACACAGCAATAGGCAGACGCGAGCCCATTTGCCGATAACCCACGTAGTTTCTGAAACTTAATTTTCCTACTTGGCGACGCCTCGGCGCTCACGCCATGGCAGCGGCACATCGGGAGGGAAGGCTGGTGCCCGTCAAGGGGAAGGAAGCGGCTTACCCTGCGGATGCGGGTGCGGAGCCGGCGCGGGGAGACGCCGAGGCGGTGGCTGGCGGTGCCGGCGGTCACCTTGCAGCTCTGCAAGCGCCTGGGAAAGCCGGC
>NW_009954185.1:7142488-7143041 GCF_000747805.2 Chaetura pelagica | reverse complement strand
AGAGAGAGAGAGAGAGGAGGGGAGGGGAGAGAGGGGGGGGAAAAAAAGGGGAAAAAAAAAAGGAGAAGCGTGTTAAGCTTGTCTGGTAGTTAACAAGTCTTGAATGAAGAATGTTAGCAAACAGACAAACAGCATGTCTGATGCATGCTAATAGTCCTGGCTTCACCACTGACACTATGAATAATTCAGTAGAAAGGAGGGAAAAGGGAAGGGGGGGGGGAAGGCAAAAAAAAAAAAGCCAGGCAGCAGCAGCGCACCCTCCACCCGCCCCTCCCGCGTTCAGACGCCTGCAGAGAAGGCGAGAATAAAAAGTATGCCGCAACTTTCTCCTTTCCACCCATCGCTAAGAAAATATTCGGCAAAAAGGCCGGTTAGGCACCATCACTTTCGCTGGTGCTGTCTCTCAGAGGTTTTTCGATTCCTATTTTTCTTTGCTTTTAATTCCCCCCCCTCCTCCCTCTTTACCGCCTATTTTACTTCTTTTGTCTAGGAGCTGGCACCTGTCCCAGAGACGGCATTTTACTGCACATCCCCTTTTCCCTCCTCAGCAGGG
>NW_009954185.1:7141922-7142448 GCF_000747805.2 Chaetura pelagica | reverse complement strand
CCCTACCCCACACCCAGCCCCCCCGTCTTCCGCCCCCTCCAATATTTCCATTTCGGCCATGGTCAGATTACAAGGGGTTTGGAGGGATATCATCCGCCCTATTTCACATGGCGCAGATACCCAAAGCCATTAAAAATATATATTTCTGCTAAAGAGAAAGCCAGCAAGAGCGAGAGGCCGGTTCCATAGGCAGCACTATGCGCCGATACTCAGGGGAGAAAAACCACAAATAAAAGCCTTCAGTCTCCCAGCATACAAACTAGCAAAGCCCGATTCATTGCTCAGTCAAAGAAATCAATTTCTTTAACGGAGGGAAAAGAGAGAGAGAGAGAAAAGGATCGGCGGAGGGGAAAACACTTGGAGCTTTAACCTCAACACTGCGATGTACAGCGCAGCGGAGACGGAAAACGAGCCCCGCTCTAAAGCCCTGCAAGAGGAGGGTTAAATAAAGCGGAGGAAAATGAAGAACCTATTTGCAGCATTTTTAAAAGTTCTGCTCTGGCAGAGGCTGTCTGAAGGGGAGGCC
>NW_009954185.1:7118622-7141179 GCF_000747805.2 Chaetura pelagica | reverse complement strand
AAGGGGAGGCCCTTGCAGAAGGAATGCGAACATCAGCAGCAACCTTTCTTTTTTTTTTTTTTTTCCTCCCAGAGTCCAGCCTCCCCCTTGTGAGCGACTGGAACAGTCTGGCTAAGGAAGAGGAGGAGGAGGACGTGAGCTAGCGAAACGCGGAGGGCTAGAGCTGATGATGACAGAGAGAGGCACGGCCCTGCGTGAGCAGGCTCGTTTTCACCGTACGCAGAGACAGCGAGAGCCCGGCAGTCCGGGATGGGCCCGGCAGCCCGGGATGGGCCCGGCAGCCCGGGATGGGCACCCGGGGCGGGAAGAAGCCCCCGGGAGGAACGGGGAGGAGGGGGGGGGAGAGGAGGAAGGTCCTACAGAAATATCTTCCGGGATTCAAACGGAGAGAAGAGGCTCCTCTTCGCATTTACACGTAGTTGTACGTCCCTCTGCAGCAAAGAAGTCCACATAATCCACAAAACTGCAGCACACACACACACACACACACACACGCAAAACCCCCCCAAACCCACAGAGCTGAAAATGGACATTAGAAAAAGTAAATACTGTACGTGACAAAAAAAAGCTTCGTGATTTTGTTTTCTCATGCCCTTACTTCTAAACCAGCTGCACAGCCAAGCTCAGGCTGCTTGGCCCTTATAACTATCTTGGCACCGAGTCAAAAGCTGATAAGCATTTGGGCGAGACAGCTCAACTGCTGTGCTGGAAGAAAAACAGCTGCCATGATTGCTGTTTGATTGAGAGCGCTTACACACACGCACAAAAAAACATATCGGACTGCAAAGACGGGCCACAAATGCCTGAGGATTGAGCTTCAGAGGATCAACACACATTTCCTTTAAAAAAAAAAAAAGAAAGTTTTTATATAGTTTCTCCTCCATTCCCCCTCCCCTTTTTTAAAGAAAACGTACTACGTTGACTTGCTTTTCTTCTTCCCATCCCCCCTCCATAACCTCAAGCAAACTCAAGGAATTGTGCCAGAAGTCCCGTTGCTAGTTACCAAGTGCATTTTTTTTAAACGTCCCTTTGATACTTCTTTCCCTCGTGCCTGCCACGGAATATGCAAGGAAGATAATCCTTCCATTACTTAGAAGAAGTAATTAAAAAAAGAAGTTCTAGCTCGATGTTCCTTTCTCTTTTTCAATCTTAAGGGGCAAAGGAGAGAAATGAGGGAGAGAAGGATGTTTTTGCCGAGTCCAACATTTGGCTTTTTCCATTTGTGGCAGATCACTGTAACGCTATTGTAAAACAACTTCCTGCCCCTTTTGGCTCACGTTCCAGAAGCTGCTAGGCTAAGTTCATAGCACAAACTTTTTTCCCCCTTGCCGAAGAAGAGAGACAAAAAAAAAAAAATAAAAAAAAAATCCTGCGAATTATTTTCCCCCTTTTCTGGTTAATGGACTCACAAGGTGAATTTATTTCAGCTCTTTAAGAATGTAACAAGAGACGTCGGTATCCCCGCTGGATAATTCACAAGCTGAAAAGGTGGGGTCAGTATAAATGTATGTCTGTCTGTGTGTGTGTGCATTTTAATTTTGTGATTTTGCATTGTAAGTCTTAATACCATCAGGTGGATAATGAGCTAAGCTGCTTCATCTGTCGTACTAATTTGTATATCTATCATAGCACAGATCATTGGCTTATTATATACAGCCTCCTACTTCCCAATTGCTTTTGTACTCTAAGGTGACCTGCATCTCTCTCTCGGCTTCCTCCCCTCCTCTAAATGCCCAGTCTAATGAAAATAGCCACCGAAAGCTTCTAACCTCCCCCTGCTAGAAACTGGAGATGTTGCAGCCTCGGTGCTATAAGCCAAAAAGGGAAAAAAAAATAAATAAAAAAATAAGGCCTCCACAACTTGCTCTCTCACGATCTCTCTCCCTCTCTCTCCCTCTGTTTCTCTCATAGCAACAGCATTTCTTGGTACGCCTGCTTTGGCATACATCAGCATTTCTACCCGTCCAAGTGTCCTTTTGCGTCACATCTCGCCATTTCACTCAACCAATGAAATCTCCTTCTTGCAATAAAAATATATATACTTTTTCTGTTATTGGTATATTCAAATTTTCAGACAGCTGAGGATTTTAATGCCAGATCTCCCTGGAGGGGGGGGGGAGGAAAAAAAAAAAAAGGAGACTGTACAGGATTCAACTTTGAAAAGTCTTCTTTGTGAAAAACGTTACCATAAGAAAAAAAGGGATTACATGGTTACTTAAAGTCATAGTTGTCCCTCTCACTTAGTATTTATTTTGCTTATGCTATCATTACTTTCCTGATGTACTTCTAAAACAGCTAGGCAGGTTCCAACTAATTGGAAAAGTCAATGCTATGTATTTCTAAGACTTTGTATAATATTCTTCAGGAAAAAAAAATTGATATTTTATTCCTCTAAATATTGATCAGGAAGTAACTGAAAAAAATGCAATGGAAAAAGAAAGCTGGTAGATGGGAATTTCTATCCCATGCAACTCTCAGATCCCATCAAAAGAGGCTGCTCTCCAACCTTCTCCTTAAAATGCACTATCCTGCAAAATGGAGCAGAGGTCTTTAGAGTAACAGACTTCTTCCAAGATGCATTTCTTTCTTACGTAGACTCACATGATTTTTAAAAAGTGCAGTATTTAACTGATCAGCTACGGTAATGATAATTACAATACATTACAGCTTATAATACACCCATTCCAAGAACTGTATGTGCTCTGCCTAACTGGTAAGACTGGCAAAAGCTACTAAGGACAGTATACACTGTATTTGATGGAACATACTTCTCACCTATACATCATCAAGTACATGAAAACACATCTCATTGTTTTCAGGCCTGATTTTAATCACATTTGCTCTATTAAAATGCATAATATTAGCCAAGTCTAGGAAGTAAAGGGTGGCACATGTGGGTTTTTCAGAACTAGCTGGCTGTGCCACATCTTGAGCGACTGCTGCAGTGGCATATTTAAGGAATCCCTGTTACACATTTTTATTCAGCCTCAAATCTCAAGAGTAAACCATAAAACATGTATTTGGCTTACGAAAGAAATGTTTATTCTCCTCAGAATGCCAGTGGTTGAGTATTTTCTTGAGATTTGTTTTTTCTTTTGTTGGTTTCTTTTTGGTTTTTTTAAATTATTATTTTTATTTATTTTTAATGGTGTGAAACCACAAAATGTGTTTAATATTTATTTTTAGGGAAGTATAGTAAAAGCATACTAGACATTATCAGGACATAGCTGACAAGATATTTATATAGCAACTTTCCCACAGAATTTTATTTTGGTAAAATGACACCTTGTAATTCTGACCTCTTCTAATAACTTTGGTATCTGTTGCATATAGACTGTGGATGCAGAGGATGCATAAGCATAAATTCTGTGTGGCTTAAAAGTAAAAGCAAGCAAAATTTCTGGATAACAGGCTTAGCAGCAGACAGCCAAAATGTCCAGCTAAAACTCTTATCATTTTTGTTTAAAAATAATGGCATTACATTTGTGATAGTATTTATTTTAACAGAACATGCACAGATGAGAATGTTAACCCTACACAGAAAAAAAAGAGATTATATGCAATAGTGCATTCAACAGCTTTTAAGACAAAGTAATATAAAAGACAGACCTGCTTTTTAGGGAAGGATCATACTCAAGTATATTAATAGCTTAGTTGATAGTGTTTTGCTTGCATTGAATAGGTCTTCTGAATTATTCCCCCCCCCCTTTTTTTTTTTTCTGAGACACTGTGTTTAACTCCTAGTTTATTTTTGTACTTTCTATATAAAAACACAGATCACCTTATTCTTTACTCTCCACACCTATCCCTTCCTTTCTCACTTTTTGTATAAATGTGAAAACAGCTGAGTTTCATCTCTGCTTTTGCCTGTGTCATAACTGGAATAATTCTGGTGCATTTGGAGTGTTAAAAGTGCACTGTCTTTACACAATTATGACTCAGATTCATTCACTGAAAGTTACAATTCTTCAAGGAGATATAAAAATGCATTATATCTGTCACTAAAGTCGTAAAATAAGATTGAAAATCATCTAACTTTAGGTTACCGCAGTACTAAAAAATAAGGATTCAGGAAAGTGGAAAACAATTAAGTGAAGTCCAACATATAAGCTTCATTTCACAGAAATGGAATTCCAAAAAGGGAAGTGGAGGAATTATTTTCAGATTAATTATGCCTGAATAAATTGAAATTATATAAATAGTAATAAGCCAATATTTTCACAACATATAGTATTACATAATTTTATAATCTCTCTCCCCCTATCACAAGTTCTGTCTATTAAAAAATCATGATAGATACTCCTGCTGTACACTAATTAATTTGCTTTTATTTTAACTCAGAGTAATACCTCGTATTATTTCATCTCAGTTTTATGTGATGCAGACATGAAAACTAAGGTCAGCTCTAAACAGATCTCCGATTTTTTTATTTCTAAATTACATAGCTCATTTTCAATATGGGGTGGTTTCTAACCTAACAACCTACAGAAATGTTTAATTTAAAAAATGACCAGGTACGTGACTTAAAAAAATAAAATAATCCAAACCAACATATTTCTTTCTTAGGATTCAGCTTCCTAGAAAAGTGTTAATTCACATTTCTGGATGATTATTATTATTTTTAAATAGATCATTAGAATAATTCCAGTACATGCTAGTAAAATAATCACCAAGAGTACCTTTAACATTTGGAGAGCTTTTATTTGTAAAGACACTCTCCAGGGATTACCAACAAAAAAAATATTAAGAAAAAAACAGTCTTGTCCATACTTCCCTAAAGAGACCGAAGGTGCTCTGTGGGATTATAGCTAGTGTACACTTTATAGAAAGGACAGTAATTACACATTATACAGGTTACTTTTATTCTGCTGTTGAATAACCAGCTTAAATTCCAAGGGAACAGTGGCATATTAAATTATGGAGAATAACATTTAAATAGGAAATAAAGACAACTTTGGACTGATTCTGAATGGTAAAGGCAAGCCAAAAAAGGATATATTTCCACTTTCTCCCCTTCAAAACGTAATGAAGCATTTTGCAAAAACACTTCCTTCAATACACTGTATTTTAGCAGTAGTGTTTAATAGGAACCTTGGCATTAAACTGGTATCAACACAAATGAAACTCTGGCAGTAGGACAAGTGTTTCGTTTTTTAGTTTTTTTAATTATTATTATTTTTTTTAAAATAAAGGAGGCATTAAGCAGTGCATTCATTGCATTACCAATTTTTTTCAAGGTGTTACCAACACAATTCTGTTCACCTTGCACTTATTTTGTAAAAAATATTTTTACTGTACTGGTGTACACTTGAAAGGGATGGTATTAATATTTTACTTCTTTACCTTGCTTCCTGATGAAAATTTACATCAGCATCAGCAAATCGATGCCCAAGAGGAAGTTTTATTTACTGGCTTCTCCTTCTTTATCATAACTACTCCACAAAAGTTCCTGCAGGCTACTGGAAGTGCAAATACATATTTGCAAAGGAGGTGCAAGCTGGAAACTGAGCACTGGCACAGTCACCTCTGGCTTCATGGCCAGATAAGAAGCACGCTCCTCAGCTGCAAACCAGCACATTTTCACTGAAAAAATGTGACTCAACTGTACGGTACCGCCAGTTTCCCTTGGCCCTGTTAATTCCTGCTCTGACAGACTGTAATTCGTGCTTCACGCTGAGAGCAGACAATGCAGCCCCACACTCGGGATCCCTGTCTCGGTTTTGCCTGCCAGCCCCGCCACAGGTGCCGCTGCCCCGGCCCCGCTCCTACCGGCTGCAGGTGAGCGGCTGCCCCCGGGGGGGGTCCTGGGTCGTCCCCAGGGGGGTCCTGGGTCGCCCCCCGGGAGCAGCCCCTTCCCCTGCCCTGGCTGCAGCAGCCCGCGGTGCTCACGGCTGCTGCGCGGGGAGCAGAGCCGGGACAGGGCGGCGGCTCCCCCCGGGGACGGGCGGCCCCGCGAATCCCGGCTTCCCAGGAGGGAACAGCAGGGGATTTCGGCACCCGGCACCCCTGTGCCTTCAGCGGTGCCTGGCGTTGCTAGCCCTCCTGCTGTACAGCCTCCGTCCGGGCAGTGCTTTTCTCCTGGTATCAACTAGGAGCAGGCAGTTAAAAAAAAAAGAAGGGAGAGGACTTAAAAGGCAGCCCCTCCGTTTTATTGAAAGGAACGCGTCTGCTTAGAATGGGATGCCCTGCAGAAATAGCTGCTGGAAGACAGAAAAGGGAGAGAATTTAAAAAAAAAACACATATTTTTTAAAAAAAAGGAAAAGAAAGGTAAATAACACTTTTTAAAAAACTCTTAATTTTAAGAGAACAAAAAGCAAGAAAATGTAAATTATTACATCTGTAATGAAAACTTGAAATTTCTTAAATCTAAAAGGGGATTAAAATACCTTTACATGGTAAATTACTCAAAGGCTCTTAAACTAGTCAAGTGTTGTCCTGAGACCAAATTCTGTGATAGTAGGAATATCTATTTTTAAATTAGAATAGCATGCTAAAACCCAGAACAAAGTGAATTGTAATGGGAACAAAAATTACATACAATGGAAACTCCTCAGTGGTTTTTTTGGTGGTGAAATGTTGGCAAAGATAAAAAAAAAATTGCATAAACTTTAAGAAAATAAGAAGGTATGTCCATTACTGTAACGTATTCATCGCACAGTTGCAATTATGTAGTACACACAGAGATACTTAATCCAAAATGCTTGTAGATACAGAGTTTCTAGGGAAACAATCTGTTTATGAGCTGAGTATTAGTATTGCGTCCTCTTAGGTTCAGATAAGCATTTCTTTTTAGCCTATTAAAACTAAAATATATGGTACATAAGCTGCATCTTAGATTAACCTGTCTGTCTTGGCTGTCTAAAATATCACTGGAATATCAAACTGTAAAAGCATGTATTGGCACTGGTAAATTTAAATCCTTTAAAAAAATCCTAACATGAACGATATTGACTTATTATTATTATTATTATTATTATTATTATTATTATTATTATTATTATTATTATTATTATTATTATTGCTGTCATAAAATATAATGTTAAGAAAGTAATAATCCTATCAAAAGTATTTATTTCTTTATCTGGACAGATAATACAAGTTTCTGGGTTCCTTGTATCAGTTGCAGGTGTAAATTATAGTTGAAAAAACCAAAACCAAAACCACAATCTTCGGTTCAGTACTTCATAGAATGTGTTCTATTAAGTGTTTTCCTGGGAATCATTTGGGTTTTTTCTTCCTGCCTGTCATGTTATACTTTGTAAAGTTGTCACACTTGCATTATTAAATTTGTTACATTTTGAAGTGATGCCTAAATTTACATGTTCAGCTTTAACCGTATTCTGCTACATTTCAGTTTTAGTAAACAAAATGTCACACACATATGTGATTCTGCATTTCCTTTGTCCAGAAAGATGTATTCCCACAGAGAGATATATTTAAGCCTTCCATGATCTATAGGCACACATTTTGCATTTGACAAAGACAACAGGACACACAGAAAGGATGTCTGCAGATTTGAAGGGCCAACTGCCCTGCTCCCAAACACAGCCTGTGAACAAGGCTTGGCATGAGGCAGCGGGCACCAGGAGTTCAAACTTGCTCCACTATCAGCAGCTGCAGTGATGGAGGGACAGTCCTGGGACTCCAGAGCAGACACAGCAGCAAGGCCTCAACTCAGAGCATCGTGCTCTGAAAGGAACCATTTCTGTTCGTGTAGCAAGAAGAGACCTTTGTGTTACCTTTCCATTGTGTGGCACGTGATTTATTTTTTAAGAAAGAGAGGGTTATTTTGGTGGTGCCAGCAAACCAGAAGCTTATTGCAAAAAAATATTTTTTTTTTTATAATTTCCCATTTTGCTTTCAAAAAAGATGAATCAGCCCCTAAATGTATGCTATAATTGAATAAATGATATTTAAATTAAGTTTATAACAACCTGAAAAAACAATCCAAATACTGATATTAAAGAAAACATTCAATGGAATTTTTACTATACTATCTACACTAATAAAGTACATTCTGAATAGTAACACTGGCATCATATAAAAAAAAAAAAGGGGGAGAATTGTGAAAAGCTGTTTCCAGACTTATTCAGTGAACAATGTTTTTCAGATGTTTAAAAACACTTCCTGTTCAGAATACTGAAAATTCCCAGGCAGTATCAGTGACTAATCCATGGAAATTTCAAGTTACAAATTTAACCATTTTTTCCTACGACAGAAATGCATTTTACTGGAGATTTTAGATGGATGATAAAAGCACTGAAATGCAAAAAGGTCAACTCTTAAATTTATAGTCCCAAAAAATGTTATCAACAGAAGTGTAATGCAATCGATTTTCCTTGGTCCCCCCGAAATTTCAAGACAACTGCAAAGTACGTTTTCTATTACAAGTGAATTCATAAGAAAATGGTGTGGAGGGAAAAAAGACAGAGACACTTTTCCCTCTTGGCAACAGGGCAGTGAGACTTGGTTCAAAATCTCAATTAGAAAAATATCATCTTTTTGAAAACTTTTGAAGTCAAATAGAAAATTCAAAGTTGTAATCTAAAGCCCATATGACTTCCATCATTTATTTGTACAAAAATTAGACAATCCCCCCTTCCCCCAACAAACATTTTAACAAAATCACATACTTCATCTCTTCTTCATGTGTGTGCCCACACACATACACGTGTGCAATACACCAGACCTATACACGAGGTAGACACGTATGTGTATGTATGCACTTATGGTCTCATGTTACAACAGCCCAGTAAGCATGAATCAGAGCAAGACTGTAAATTAATATTCAGTTTACATTATACTGCTCAATAGAAATCACAGTATTTTAATAATGCTGCCAAAAAGGTTACTAACAAAGGGTTACTATGAATTATAACCGGGAAATCATGGAAGAGATGATTCAGTACTAATTCTTTTTCTAGTTGTACAAATAAACATAATTTAAAAAATGTTACTATAGCTAAGTCATAAGAACTGTACAAAAGAAGTTGATCACAGCAGCACTACATCAGCAGTAATTTTATCCCTTCAGCATTATCATAACAATTCATCACTACATTCAGAGAACATATACAACTAACTGCTCCGTAACTACCTGCATGTAAGACCCTGAAACAATTAGGGAGACTAACACAGAAATCGGGGATTTTGTCTAGTTAAGCACTGCACATGTACACAAAAAATGTTACAGCACTCAGCTGGCAGTGTTCTGAGTTTTCAGTGCAGAAGGGAAAGCAAAATAGATGCTCAGGATTCACTGTGGGGACTTGCAAAAAACAATTTTGCTTTAATACTGTGTTTACACAAATGCTCATAGAGCAAATGGGTATCCCAAACATATAGAGGAAGATTTTACTAGGAATATCAAATTTACTTTATTTTTGTTCAGCTTTTCCTGGCCAGCTAACAGCCAAAACCTTAATCAGCCTAAGAAATTTACTGGAAACCTATTGGAAAAGGCCATTTTGTGCTGGAACTACTACATTATTCCAGCTTTTGTCTTTGCCCTTCCCTAAAAAGAGAACGCCATTTTGAGGTTGTCACGCATTTTTCTTTCCAAAGCGGATAATGCCAGTGGAAAACATAAGGATGGTATCCTTGTACAGCAGAAAAATTCAGCAAAGCAGCTTAACAGACAAGTAGCATTTTTATTTTTACAGGTGCAACTGAAGCCTGCCTTGTATTTTCTGCTCACCCCAACATCAATTTCAAATCCACACACACATCAGTGTATAATACGCAGCTATCTGTAATCGTGTAGCATTTTGAAAATTTCCTGTATTTCTTGCTATTCAAGTATCCAACAGAGGCAGAGAACAGATTTTACCACAAGACAAATCAAGCAACCAAACATTTATGTTAAATGAATTTTGCTGAGTTAAACTGGGCCTAAATAGCTATCTGGCAGTCTGGTGTTCAGAAAAATGTTTATCTTCAAAAAGTAAAGAACAGAGTCAGTAATTTCCATAGTGCCTCAGAAGCCTGACCTAACTCATGTTCTAAAAGACAATCTTTTATTTTATTTTTTTTCCTCTCCTTAGATATATTGATATATTGCAAATAATTGATAAAAGGATCAAAGAAATCAACAGCATAATAGAAACAGCTTATTATTAAAAGCAGAATAGACAGGTGTACAACAGTTGCTTAACAGAGGAGGCTGTTAAATATGAATTATTCTTACTTAATTTTCACTGCAGGGGTCACATTTGGAAAAAATTTTGATAAAGCAAATTTAGAAAAAGAATACACAAGTTCATATTTCTAATTTCAGTAACATCTTTGTCTAGGAAATGAGGGAAAGTCTTAACCACTGTTAAGCTTCACTAGGTATACTAGCTGGAGAAAAAACTGCCAGAAATAGTAATGCTGAGGAATCAAGTTCACACAGTTAAAGAGACCATTCTCTGCCCAGTCTATTAATCCAAACTTGCCAAGGATAAAGCTCTTTTTCTAAACAATAAAACAACAACAAAAAAATCCCAAGAGTTTTGAGTCAGGAACATTCAAAGCACAAAATCTTCAAAAGCCTCCTCTCAGTAAGATTTCAGAAGAGGCACTTCTATGACATCTTAAATTACTATATTGCACATTGAAGATTTTTAATACACATTGAGAAAAAATAAGTTTTCTTCCCAAGCAGGCATTTACTACCGGTATTGTAACGTTACAATGTCTTTTTGAGGAAACATAAATATTTTAAAATTTTAATATAGGCTGAGTATTTTCTTAATTTTTTTTTTTTTTAACTCTAGCTACACACATTTTAAAATTATCCTACAGCTCATTACCTCCAAACAAAGCACAACTAATGCTTTAAGGCAAAAATAAAACCCCAAAAATACATGCAACTGACATTGCCTTGACACTCCCTTTAGTCTTTAAAATCCTGCAAATAACCGAAAATAAATGCTAGTACTGAAGAACTGGTGTAAGGCGATGGACCCTACATTTTCATTAGTAAGTATATTAATTATAAATAAGTAACACAAGCAAGGAGTATACATATGCTACCCTGATAATACTATTTTTATTGGATAACAGAAGTAAATATACTTTTCCCCTCTGCCTTCCATTAAATTCTAAAGCTAGCGGACTTGGGGAATTTCAATAACGAATAAGGGACCCAAAAGAGTTGGTTTCAGTATTGCTGTAGTCAGAGTCACTTGCTGCTGATGTACTAAATCTCTGCTATTCACATTTGGCTCAGCTTTGAATGCAACTTTTCATTAAAAGTGCATGTTTCAGTTGCTTGGCCAATTCTTTTGTTTGAATAGCTTGTTTTGCTGTATTACAGAATGCACTTTTAAATCTAGGAGCAAATTATTAGAAGTGTTTGATTAAATAATACAACTTCAAGAAAAATAAGCGAAAGACAGAACATTTTACTTGAAATTACTGGAATGCAAAGAAAACAAAACGAGGAAAGAGAAAGAAAAAGGACCATAGAAAATCTGGCTGTCTTACACAACACAGAGTTACAGTATTCAGTATCAGGCAAACCTGTATTACAGCACATAATCTGAAGGAGACAGGGGGAAAAAAAAAAAAGACTTGGAAATCTGCAACAGTTAAAGAAAGTGGCATCCTCTCTTCTCCAGAGGGAAGAGTGTGGTACTGAAGGCAAATCTGTGCAATAAATGTGGCAGCACTACCAGTACCCTCTGCCCAGCCCCGTGCCATGGCTTGTAAAAGCCTCAGAAAAATGCTGCTGTGAGCAAGGCAGAGGAACTAGGGATCTCCTGCCCTTTCATGCCTCCCAACTCGGGCAGGACTGAGCCACGTCCAGAGTGGTTAAGCCTTCTGCTCCACAGTGGTGTGGACAGGACACAAGAGGTGCCCACAGCTGTACAGAAGACACGGACTGAGAAGCATCTATTGGGTGGCTTACTGCTTATTACTAAACTGGTCTAAAAGGAGTCAAGAGGAACACAGCAAACAGCAGCTGGCATTTGCAGGCTTGTACCCTAAGCCAGCAGTAGCATCAGGTGAACCCGTCCTGAACTCCATTATGCCAATACGGCAGAGCCTTCCAGGGATTTACAGTAGTATAAAACCTGAGGGGGGATCCCAGAACTAGTAAGCCCAGAAATACCCAAGTCCAAGAGCTAAAATTTACTGTCATGCAAATTTTTACCTTGATCCTATTCATGTCAACAGTCAAAGAAGCCTCAAATCTTACTATTGTAGCATTGCTTATTTTTGTGACAGTAACATTACAAACTCCCCCCAATACACACACATCCCTAATGCTCAGTTTTAACCCTGCTGTTTCACTCTACTTAGCTGTCATCAGCAATTAAGGGCTTTTAATTTTTTGATAGAAGGAAGAAATGTGGAAAAGCAGTATTTTGACTGAAGATATGTTTACAGTTTATTTTATGATCTATCATTGTATTTCAGATATTACTGCTGAAGAAAGAACAGCATATAGATGAAAAATAATTAACATCTTTCAGTCAAAGGTAGTGATTTGCTATAGGAGAGTCTTCCAGATAATTTAGCTTAGCTTCCATGTTTATATATGTTCCCTAGTCAGAGCAACTAAAAATTAGATGCATGACATTCTGCCACCAGTTACTTTTGAAGCAAAAAAACCCAAACCAAACCAACACAACAAACCAACATTTTTACATAAAATTAGTGGTAAATCTGAAGAAGTCCTAGTTCACTTTGGCTTAGTACCTGATGCTTACCACTCAGCTCCACCGGCCCTGTGTGCAAGTGTGTATATTTACTTGCTGTGACACAAACAAAATGTTATTAAAAAGGTGACAAATACAATCTGCTGGGACACAGCATCATGTTTCTTTACAAGCTGAGAAACAATGCTTATTTTGAGACTTCAGAGGCCCAAGTTTAATGCTGCAATTGCCCTGTGATTTCTCTCTTTCTTGCAAGAGAAAAATTCTCTAATTTTCACTAGACTAATGCTTTTTCATTTGGAAGAGTCCAGTGTGTGTGTGTAGTGTGTGTGAAATTAAAGGCTGAAACCAGATAAATTTAATTACTGGCAGCATGGAGGGGGGGAAGACCCAAGCAATATATTTAGTTCAACGAGGGATTAAGTGCCACAGCCTCTGGTAAGTAAAGAGCTAAGACATCCTCTTTGAAACAGTTTGACTTTTACTCTAGCCGTGACTGTGCAGGCCTGGAGGTTCGGGTGAGGCAAACCTGATACTCTGCCATTCTCTGCCAGCACGTGCCTAAATTAGTTCTCCATTTTGTGGTGGCCCTCTGAGAGCAATTCCCATTGAGAAGGGAACAAAGGCCGCGACCCCAGGGTCAGAGTGTAATGCAGGAAGCATGACCTCCCCTTTGTTCACAACAGCACTGTTTACTCTGCCTAAGTAAAGATCACCAATACATTAACTAAAGAGGATTAAAAAGGTCATATCCCTAGGGATGGAGCTCATGCAAGTGGCAACTCTCTTCAGTCACTAAATCATTTGACTTCCCTCCTACCCCCCCTCCAAAATAGAGACACCTTAAGCTGCCAAGGTTCAATGGCACATTAATTCCAGAGCAAAAGTATGTATGAGCTTCATGTGGTCTTCCTTCCCAAACCAGGCTAATTTCTGCACAGCTAGCCAGCTGTTTTGAAGTTATTTTTTAAATTATAAAAATACTTTAAGTGAAAACTATCACCTCGAGACATATTTTTTCTTTACTATCTCCTTTTCAAAAGTTCTGAGTTAATTCATAAAATTGTGACTTGAAATTATTATTAAGAAGTGGAATCTTTTCTAGCGATTATAAATGTGAATCTTAAAATATCCTGTAGTGTGTGAATAGGCAGAAAAAGTGCCTGTTGCTGTAGACAACTGCTAACTCTAGGGTGGTTCACTTGCAGAAAAATCACATATGATGATAACTAGGCTTAAAGAGCCAGTTTGTCTCCTTTCCATTCTCACCTCTAATCTGCTGGCCTGATGGATGATCCCAACTTTTGCTTTGTGCCTTGGTTTCCTCATCTGTGGTGATATCGCTCACTGGGATGCAGATGTTACCATCAGTTACTCAGCCAGGATGGGAGAAGAAGAGCATGTGGAAGGGAGTGGTCTAGACTAAGATATTTTCCTGTCTCTATCCTCAGGCAGAAGCACTTCTGATTAAGCTGAACACTGCAAGAGTTTTTGAAAGAAAGTAATAGGAATAAGGCCAGGCAGGGGGGTCCAAACTGATCAAAGACTTTGGAGCAGGGAGCTCAGCACCACAGACAAACCCCACAGAGGCTAAATGCAGTTGAAATCAGATTGCACTAGATCACCCATCATGCCAGCTGACTTTGAAAGAGGGACCAAGAGTACCAGACTCCAAAAATCAAGGTCCTAGAGCACCACAGTACAGGAGTTCACTGCATGGATTATATGGAGGGAGGGGGGAGAGGATGCACTTAAAATTCTCAGACACTTGGTGAAAAATAACTACTTTGGAATCCACAATAACAGATGCAGTTTTCTAGTCTCCAGCAACATGAATTAATGCATAACATGTGGCAAGCTGGGGTCTCATTACACCCAGTCTGCGTGCACACTGGTACACTCTGCTCCTTCCTGTCTTTTCTGCTGGCCCTGCATCCTCAAGCATCAGGCACGACAAGGGAGTAAGATTCTTTGCACACCTCTTCAGGACATGCAAGAAACTCTCCCTGCTTGCAGGCTTCTTCATAGCAGGAACTCATGCATTTCAAATGGTTTTAGAAGGATCTGAACAGATAAATTAAATCAAGAATCCAATAAAAGTAAAATTACATTTGTCTCATTATGTTCTCTCTGTGAAAAAAAAAATCACTTCCTTCTTCACCCACCACTGCAGTTCCTTGCTCCTATGGTTTCAGGTCTTTCATCACCCGAGTAGGAGGAGAGGGAAACTTACTGTCATCAGGAAAACCAAAGCCTTCTCAGCATACGTGTCCCACTGGGGAGTATAGAGCTTAGCCCAGATGGCTCACAACAGATTCCAACATGGCCAAACATAAAGAAACTTCCTTCCAAACCATGTGTTTGAACCATGATGGGTGGTATTCCCATTGCATGTGGGTGAAAGACTGGCACTCAGTACTACTCTCTCCTGGGTTTTCTTACCTGTCCACTTCTGTGCGTGGAACAATCAAATCTAATAATGTTGTTTCCAGCGATTGCTATTCCCTAAAATCTAATACAAAAGTATTGGGCTTTTTATCATATACCAGGGGTCAAAGAAAGAACAGTAGAGTCAGAAAGCCTTGACAGACAAGAATTTGAGAGAAGGCTGTATCCAGAGCAAAACAAGCACCTACAGAAAAAGAAAATTATACAGGAGATATTTAAAACAAGCTACCTGGAAACAGAGTGCCATATTGTCACGTCATCTGTTTATCAGATCTTCCCATTGACTTCAATGGGAACACTGCTTTTATGCATGAAAGGTTATGCAGGCATAGCATATCCATCAGAAAAATGGTAACAAAATCCCTAGACACAGAAATTGGGGGACAAGGGCAATCTAAGTATTGAAAAAAAGCTTTGAAACATGTCAAGGCAAAGAGGTACCTTTCCTGAAAAACAAAAGTACTCATCTGAAACAACTAGAACAAAGAATATACTGAGGAAGTCATATTTAAAATGGAGAATAGGAGCCTAAGGACTGAACCAAAGATGCAAGGACAATTTACTGACACGTATTAGAAGCGAGAAGACTGCACAACAGTTGTCTGGCAAGTCTGAAATAGTACTGGGAAACAAAGGGAGTGAATAAAGAGGAGGAAAAACACTGCAGAAAAGATAATGACTGATTATGACCTTGAGATATTCGGTCATGCAAAAGAGTAAATTCACCCTTTCTCATCCTGTATGACCATATGAACATTTCTTGTTAGCTGAGTTCCTGATCTGGGGTATAAAAAAAACCAAAACAAAACAAAAGGCAAAGCTCTATATCCACTACTTCTTCCAGTGTAAACTCAAGGTTATACGTCCTAGTCTTTCATTTTCCAGTTCTCTTTCACCGCCACACCAGCCAAAAGCATTCTACCTCCAAGATGGGAAGTAAAAACCACACTCTAGAAAGTTACAGAAGATGTCCCTTCTCTTAAACAGGCGAACAGAGGAAACATGACTTTCTGGTACAGAACTCTTGCATAGTGCATTTTTTTGGGAGGGTGGAGCAATATCGACGCTACCTCATATTCCTGGATATACCTCCTTATCTCCTGATGCCCAGAAATCCAGACAGAACCAAAGGTACATTTTAGCTTAAAAAGAAGTTATCAAGTTTAATACCAGTGGAAAAATCCATTATATTCAAGTGATCAAATTGTCTCCTCTGGTCCCTCTTTATCTGGTTAATAAATTATTTTCAAAGTACAGGGTGAAAGAGCAGCAGATCCCAAAGCAGAAAGTGCTGAAATAACAGGGTAAAATAAAAAGGCAAGTCATTCTGAGGAAGAGATACACAGGCAGGAGTTCCAAAGTAGCTCAAGGTTGGAGGCAGGATTTCGAACAAAAATATGCACTCTCTTATCAGGAATGAACGGGTAGCACTCCTTAAAAATAGCCACAAATGATGATCCAGATTACATGCCAATGAATTATAGCATTTAGTCAACTGTCTGGGAGGGTAGTTTAAAAGATTATAACTTTAATGCCTAAACAGAGATTACACAAAGGAGAGAAAAATAACATTGCTAACATAATGCAAATTATGTCTTTTTTTAATTTGGAGTGTATATGCAAAAATTATTCTTTATTTGGCCTTTCATAATGTGTCTCAGAGACCACAGAGAAAACAGAGGAATCATTACTGAAAGTTGGAGTCATGATTAAAAATGAGCTAAGCAGCCAAAATAAAATGCACGAATAAAAAGACATTTTAAGAAGAAAAAGCTGAATAGTTGTTGCATGCAGGGGCCATGCTGGTATCAGCTTTTAACTTGGTTAGTGGTGTGGACAGATCAGCTGTAAAACAGAGTGGCAAACCTGACAAGTGGGAGTTACTACAGGGTTTAACAAAGTTGAATGAATGTGAAACACAATAATTTTTTTTTAAATAAAATTGCTAAAGAAATCATGGGTGCCTGGGTGCCATCATAACAAGCTGATGAAAGCTTTCATGTAGATGTAGCAATGACAAATAACCCAAATTTTACAACACATGCAAAAATGCACAAAATACTGTATGGAAAACATTACCCTTCTCATATATACCTGCCAGGGAAAGACCTTCAAGGAGAAAGTGATTTAAAGTTCTTTTTACCTTACCTCATTAAAACTACAGAAGTAACAAAAGTGCATGGGCAGGTGACCAAAATGATTTGACTTACAAAAAGATTGCCATATACAAAGACATAAAGTGATTAAACTGCTTATGTTAGTGAGCACATTAGCAACAGGTAACATCAGAGATACCTACTTTGAAAGTCAGGCATTGTAGTCTGACTTTCTTGCCTACTTCCAGTCTTGAATGGGAGATTACCCAGTTAAATTAAATAAGCAGTAAGTTCAAACCATGGCAATATATTATTTTACAAAGAGCAGGCTGAGCATGTGAAAATCTGCACTGCAGTCCATCATTAAGGGACATCAGTGGGATTCTGAATGAATACGGTTCTATTCATAACCTACAAAAATATGGTGTTAAATGGGATGGTTTGCTGGAAAGACCATAAAGACCTTTGTGCAAAGCCATGATAAAGGCATTGGCCAAGGAATCTAGCTGGCTCACTTTCTGACAAGGACAGGGTATTCTAAAAGGATCAAATGTTGGTTGTCTTCACTCTCTGTTCTGTTACCAATCAAACCTTTGTAAGAACTCTCAGGGTAGACTTAACGTTAATTAGACTGTGGATCTGATCCAATGCAGGAATTTCTACTTTTAAATGTTTCCTCTGGCCAAAAGCAATGGTAAAAAAATAGACAAGTTCACTTTAACTACAGTGAAACAATTCACCCTCTAAGCTAGCTACTGTGGCCGATACAAGTTATCAGCTCAAACTTCACAAAAATAAGTAGGAACCTGTTAATGTAGCTACCTGCTCCTCCCCTCCCAGCAAATAATTAGAACCTAAATAGTAAGATATTGCTTTACTATACAAATGTGTTCCCTTGTTTATTTTATTATCTTTTTGCCCATCCACACATCCTTATTTGCAAAAACCATTTTATAATTAGAAGAGATTCCAAGATGTGTGTCAGATGCTGGGATACTGCCACTGGTATGGTGGTTTGCTGCACTTAGCCTTCAGTCTTGTGGCTGTGATAATACCTCACCACAACCCACACACTGCTGCTCTTCAAAGGAAAACAAGGATACATAATTAAGAGATGATGAACTCAAATATATGACAGGAGATGAGGGAGCAGATTCTGTAACCACACCTGTGAGTGGTTATACCACTAAGGAAGTTTCTTCAGCTCCATCTTCACTCACAGGATCAGTAAAAATCAGTCAAAAATACCTTTGCAGCAGCAACACTTGCAGCAGCAAATGAAAAAAATAAAATAGAAGCTATCTTTAACATCAATTATACAGAATTAAGATTGTAAATAACAGTTATCAACAAACAGCCCTTGTAACAAGTGTGGACTGTCTTTAAAAAAGCATACATATCTAGCTTTACTGGAAATACCGTTAAGATCTCAGCCCACAAGAACTGTTGTTACCTAAAAACATTCTCAAAGTCTCATTCCAATCTTTTTGGATCCTGTAATTGCCATCATAAAGAACAACTGATGAAAATCTCTGTGTGCACATATGTACAGTTTAGGGGCTAATGCTGCAGCCTACTACAACGGAAATAAAAAAATCGAGAATCGGGTACAGACGCATTCTAGAGTCTACAGGATCTGTTCCTTGTTGGATGTTCAGAATAAGCAAAGCATCAAAGCACCTTCCTTATTTTGCTGTAATGTTGGAACTAGTTTTTGTGGGTTTTGTCATTAGTGAAAGAGTTGACAAATCTAGGGTAAAACAAGATGCAAATAAAGTCACTGAACTCATAAGAACAACTGATGATCCTTCAGAAATACTCATTAAAAATCATAGGATTACATGCTTATTTTATTTCCGATTTAAGAAAAAACAAACCCAAAAAACAAATACTTTTTTTTTACCTTAAAGAAGTCTTCACTTTGTCATGATGAAGGACTGCATCTCCACAAGCGAGTGCCTGTTTGCTTGGCCAGATCCTCTAAGCCGCAGCCACACCCTCCTCTTCCTCATTTTTTGCTGCTGACCATGAAATACTTTCTAAACCGGGCCCTGAAAAAAAAAAAGCAAAGAACCCCATTTTTAATGGACACCAGCTATTACATTGCTGATTTAATTAGTCAGATTAGAAACAAATAAATATATCTGCACACTTCTATTTTCTGTTTTGTTTCAAACAAATTTGGTAGGCCTGATCTGCTCTCTATTCAAATCACAGGAAACATCATTAAAAAGTGTTCTATACTGACAGCAAAATCAAGCCCTCCAACTCCTTTTAGAATTTAATGTAGAATGTTTTCCATTGGTAGTGGAAAAAAATCACAAAACAGAGCCTTTACGGAGTATCTTCAGACAAGCCTATGTATTTTGTAATATTAATAGATGCCAATAAAACCCAAGCTTAGAAAGACGTTCCAGAGGTTGTCTCTTCAGTCCTTCAGGTTCTATGGGGTTGAAACTCAGACAGATCTGTTTAACTGATTTTACTTTTCAAAAAAATACTTGAAAACATATTATTTCAGTAAAACTTTCCCAGCTTGTGGATCACTCATAACCTCACCCAGACTATCAAATGTTTTGGATCACAGTATCTTTAGAACAGTTAATAATTATTCTGCACAGTGAGTATCACCAGCGTGTCCTTCTTCTCATTGTATTTAATAAATTTTATTTTATCAATAATTCAGCAGTACACAGAACTATAAGGAAATTGATTGTTGCTATATACTGTTTTGCATATTGTATCATCTGCTGCTTTTAAGTCATTATTTAAATGATGCTGTAATTACAATACATTTTGTATTCAATTTAACCAGAGAATATTGAATATTAATACAAAGTGATAAAACCAACTTTTTCCAGTATCTCAAAACAACAACAAAGCAAAAGTACAGTATTTAGGGTTCAGCAACTTCAGCTCAATATTTTGCAGGCAACTGCACAAAGAAAAATATTGTTCAGCTATCATTAGAACTGTGAAAATAATATTAAAATAAACTGCTGGGTTCTTTAAATTTAGAACTAAGTATGTAACCTGAATCCACAGCTTCAAGCTATTATATTTGCTGAAAGAGCAAACTGATATTAAAATGAAAATATTTAGGTTATATTGAGATGTGTGCAAAGGGACGACAACATATATTACAAGCAGTATATCAAATAATGCCAAATTCAAAATAACTTTGTAATCCCAGTACCTACTGCATATTTATTCATGTATGATTCCATATCTATAGAAAAAGACTCTTAGAAACAAATGACACACTTTCACTATTAGTAGGGGTGTTGACGGTTTCATATAGTCCTACTTCCTAAGAGGTTTCCAACATAAAATTTGGATATCTCAAAGCCTGCATAATGCATGGTTGTGTAAAGTATACATGCTGCATTTTGCACATTTAGTAAAATACAATTAACTTGCAGAATTATATCAATGCTATAGTATTTGTAGACATGTTTATTCATGCAGACAGTCTTTTTTCTCTAAACGGCAGAACATTAGGTGATATGTGTACCTTTTGCCATACTGGAGTGCTTTGATACACAATACTGACTTACATCCAAAAAAATAGTGAGGAAAATGTCAGCACATTACTATTTTACTGGTCTATAAGAGTCAGCCTGCAAAGCCCTCCCACCCTCAGATTCCATGTCAGAAAAACACTTACTCCAGACTCTTTGCATTCCTATTTATGAAGGTGCTCAGCAAGACGGCGAGCAAACAGAAATCCAAGGGTTAACAGAAGGAAAAAAACAAACCAAACCAAAACAATGAACCACAACAACTAAATCCCCCACCAAGCTGAAAACCCTGCAAGAAAAGGAAAATGTTCAGCAGATAACAACCGAACAAAAAGCGAACAGAGAATTTAGTGTCTCACTATTGCCTGGACACAAGTTTGGGATTTAGGCAGCCTTGGATTACGAGGACTGTTTCCTTGAAAACCTATCCCACAGTTCCTGCACTGTTTTCTACCAGTACTGTATCCAAACTGTGACTAAACACCTTATTGTGCTTCTCTGGCATTATCTGAAGCCAACATATTGTACAATTTTATGTGGCACCTAAAATTGGAGGGGAAAAAAGGGGGATATTTTCTCTACCTAATGTTTTTCCCCCCTTTTCTTTCTGTGGCAGGCAACAGGTGATGAAATACAGCCCCCAACCTCCTGCTTTAAAAACAAGATTCACCTAGTCTGCAAGTCATCTATAATATAGTTTGTTGGGGTTTTTTTCCAATTAAAATTGAGTGAAGATGTTTCAGTGGGCCTCTACATGGGCTTCAGAAAATAAACGCCTTTCTTCACATTCATTTGTAGATCCTAGATGTTTCATCTAAAGAAAATGCAGCCCTCCCAGTTACAAATAATAGCCGGTGGCTTTGGGTAACCATCTAATATTGATAGATGTTAAAAGAGAAAACACAAACTGCATTTTCAAAGGAAATGCCTGCCATAAATACTTCACTACAATCTCTTTTTTCCACTAACTTGCTAATTGATCTAAAATACATAGATGGATTATGAGGCAATAACCTCCAATTTTCTTAACTCTTACTGCAGACAAGCATTATATTCTGGTTTATGAATATGTGAAATGACTTACTTGCTGCTCATGGCACTTAAATGGTTAATCTAATGTATGAGAAGTAAGAATACCACATTAAGGATTCCTGCTATTTTTTTTTTTTCTTTACATTTCACCACTTCAAAAGCATTTTTTCCATCTATTATAATTTGGAAATATTCTTCCTTTGTGCACTGGACATACTACAGTTCAGGAGGCCGAAGCAGCGACATGCTTTCCCTTCCCAGTCTGCATGCTACTAATGAAATAATTTCACTCCCATACGTACATACACAGCTGGTCAAGTGCAAGGAATGATTTTGCTGCATTCAGCTGCATCTTGTGCACTTCCACAGCAAGCTTGGGAAAAAAAATAAATTAATCACAAGGCTACAAAACCGACCAGCTTCTATCAGTGTACGTTTCTTGTCTCCTCTGTTGCTCACGCAGCACTAAACTAAAGCAGCAGTATCCTGTGCTGTAGTAGGGGGTACACCTGTGTCCCTTCTAGCAAAAACAAGAAAAATCACAACAGGCTAAAAAGGTTCAGTTCTCCTAATAACCCTTTCTCAATTCACAATGAAAAGCAATCTTTCTTTAAAGACACGATTTCATGAAGTATTTACATGCGAAACAAACAGTTTTCTGTTTGGAATGCTTTGTGGTTTCTTCCCTTTTACAAAAACGCAGCTTTGCAGCACCAGCGAAGAGTACCCAGTGCAGCAGATGGTTAAAATTCTGCATAATTTTTAATAGCCTTAAGAGAAAGCACTGCCTTTTTTTCCAGGGAAGGGGGGGG
>NW_009954185.1:7117464-7118439 GCF_000747805.2 Chaetura pelagica | reverse complement strand
GGAAGGACTGGAGGAGAGAAAAAAAAGCTGAGAACAGCAATTTGCAGCCTTTTTTTTTTTTTTTTTCCTTGACAGCAGCTAGCCACGCCTCGGTCTGGCCCTTCCTCCAACCTCTGCTAACCTAAAAACCAGCGCCAACCTGGCAGCAGGCCACATATTCAAAAGTAAACATTATTCTCCTGCCATTTCTCAGTGGTGTTTATCATATCCTGATTTTTTATTTTAATTTATTTTCCCCCCTTTTCTGCACCGCTCGCTGCAGCTGAAACCCCTGCCTTGTCCCCGGCTTGTTTCTCTGCGCAATTACATCAAGACATCAAAGTCACGCTCTTATCTAACATGGCAAACGCGCAAAAAAAAACCGCGTTAGAGGGATTTTACCTTCGCCCAGGGAAGCAGCGGACTAATTTGGAGCGGGAAAAACCGAAACCAGGCGTGTCTTTAGGTACTGCTGCCCCGCAGAACTGGATGGCACGTTCTTCTCCATCACTACAGGGACGGGCTCTTTCTGACACAATGCACACGCTTCCTTCAAAGCCTGCAGCTGCAGTCAGAAACCTGGCTCTTGTGCTTCCACAGCTTTTCCATTTTCTTACTGAACGGCTACAGGAGTGTTAAAAAACAAACCAATCAGCCGGTCCATCTGTAAGCATCCGTGAGGATGCACAGCCCAGCCCGCTGCACCTGACTCTTTTGTTATCCCTCACCATTCATTCCCTGTCCCTTCCGCTCCTCGCTTCCTCCTCCCACCTTGGACTGCTCCTCATTTATAAAGGCTCCAAAAAAACCACCAAACCACAAAACAACCCCAACCAACACAACAAAACCCAAACCCGGACTAATCAAACTAGTTGCCCCGCTGCTGCTATTCACGCAGCCGCATTGCACGGAGGAGAAAAAATAAATAAATAAATAAATGAAAAGGTTTAAAAAATAGATGTGCATCGAATGAGAGGGACGCTGCGGCTGCAGGGC
>NW_009954185.1:7114026-7114634 GCF_000747805.2 Chaetura pelagica | reverse complement strand
CACCCCCCCCCCGGCTGGTGCCTGGGAACTCGGCGTGAATATTAATTCTGCTATTTTTGTGTAGTTAGGCGACCACGTGAGTCCTTTTGCGAGGCTCTGAATAGCCACGAGCTAATGAAGAGAATTTGCTGCCATCCACTCATCATTAGCTTTTCATTCGGGGGAGGGGAAAAAAAACAACAAACCCCAACAAACTTATAAATTTTAGCCTGGTTGTAAATGAATGTATTTTTCGTGCAGCGAGGTTAAAAAAAATATTTACGAAGTTATTTGTATAAAGAAATATTGCAATTAAAATCCAGTAAAATGTGTAATTTAAACTCATCTGAGTGCTCCAAATTATGAAAATATTTCAGCACTGAAATGCTGTGATTAACTTGCACACAGCATCTCAACTCCTCGAGCATCAATGAAGATAAGTAATAAATATGCTGTGTACAGTAATCAAAATATTTAACAGCAATTTATCAGGGAGCTTAAACTTCGGCATATTCCGTTTCTCCCAAGTACTGAGATTCCACGTCTCACTGTGACAGATGCCGAATGGTGGGGGGTTTTGTCTCGGAGGGGAAGGCTGTGTGTGTGTGTGTGTGTGTGTGTGTCTGACT